>NW_017278101.1:0-57383 GCF_001594065.2 Cyphomyrmex costatus | reverse complement strand
CCACCACCACCGCCACCACCGCCACCACCGCCAGCACCACCATCATGAGAATTGCGCAATAATAAAATAATAATAATGATAACTCACCATCGGCTGGTTGCTGAAAGTTGACATATGCGTAGCCGAGCGAGCGGCGGGTAATCATGTCGCGGCATACGCGGATCGACAGCACAGGTCCAGCCGTCGAGAACTTCTCGAACAGCATCGCCTCGGTGATGTCGGTGTGCAGATTGCCCACGTAGAGCGAAGCCATGGGATAGTTGGGTGCTCCAGGATTCATGGCGGCAGCGGCGGCGGATCAGCACTGAGAAAAGAGAAAGAAAACGGGACGGCGTTGTTGAGCGTCGCGCGCTGGTCGCGACGCTTTAATATATATCGTTTGGCTTCTTCCTTCTCTACCGTCGCGCGGGATGGCTCTTTACCCTCCTCCGGCGCACCTGCCCGTGTCACGACGTTCGCGTGTCCTCTCGCACACGTTTTCCTCTTCTTCACCTCTCCCGCTTCCACTACGTGCGTGCGTGCGTGGGTACTTTTTTTTGCGTGCCTGTGAGTAGATGGAATTCCTCCGTCTGTTTCTGCCTGCGAACGTACGTCTGCTTGCGAACACACTCTTGGCTCCGGGCTCGGTGTATTTTACTTCCCTTTCTATTCCTTTGTCATCGAGGACACGACGATTTTCGCTTGTGGTTTTGCGATTTTTTTAAATGCGTTTTTTCACAATTTTTTTGCTTTTTTTGGGGTTTTCTAGGAGAGTTAGTTTCACGAAATGGACATTAGGTTATGTGGCCTACTTCTGGGGAAAAGGAAACCGACACAACAAACGCGCAACGCGACACAACTCTACCTTTACTGAGGCAAAAAAGCGACGTATGGCGTTCTTGCACGCATTTATATATCCGATGAGCCGCGCAACGATCGCCTACTCCTCCGCAAAGTAGTTCCCTCTTCTGTCAAAGTGAGAAACGTTTCCTCATGTTTCTATTGGTTCATCCAGAACACTTTTTTATTGGTTAGTCCAATGGAAAAACTCCAATAGCGTTTTTTATTCTCTGTTGGGAAAACTATAGTACAATACTTGAATGCATTTAAATACAAACCAATTTATTTATCTTCAATATGTTAATAAATAATAATATAACTCTTTTTCAATTACATTAATTTACTAATTATTACTTTTAATATTAAATACATATTCTTTGTTATCACGATAATCTCATAACGTTAAAGAGCTTAAATTATTAATTAACACTGAAAATATATAACTTGATTTGCATTCAAGTGCACCAGTGTTGCACTAAATTTTCCAATGAAAATGCTACAAGTTTTAGTCACAATCACATAATAAAGATCTGTTCGCATTAAGCCAAGACACAATAGGTGCATCCAGAAGCACGACCGCTCATTAAGCGCTCAATGAGCTTTTTTATCTGATTGGCATATTCTATTAGATCTAAATATATAAACCAAACAGGTACAAGAGCTCACTGAGCGCCAGTCGGTTTCCTTTTCCTTGTCGGTTCCCTTTCCGTCGGTTTCCTTTTCCTCAGTTGAGTGAGCGCTCGCTATTATTGGTGTATTCTTTTAGATCATCCAATCAGAATTTTTAATCCAGAAGAATGCACTAATAATAGCGAGCGCTCACTCAACTGTTGAGTCCGCTGAACGCGCCCAATGAGTGGTCGTGCTTCTGAATGCACCCAATGCGAGGGAATAGCGATAGCGATAAGTTTCAACCTATCAAAAACGTGTGTATTCCGGTGTATTCGATTTCTGATAAGTTGAAACTTATCACTATGGCGAGAAACACATACTTTTGCATAACGCATAGAGCATGTGCATAAGGAATTTCATTGGCCCATTTTCTTATGCATGAGTCAATGGACCAATCAAATTCTTTATATATATGGTTTATGCGTTATGCAAAAGTGTGTGCTGCGGCCTTATAGCTTCATATGCTTTAACACGCTTTAATATGCTCTTAGGGCGATATTCATAGTCGGTTCTTATTTCAAGACTGTCTTAAGTAATGTCTTAAAAGATGCTAAAGCGACTCTCTGGCCGGTATTCATAGTCAGTTCTTATATTCAAGACGATCTTAAACTCAGTCTTAAGGTCTCACAAACCAATCAGAAGGCCGTATTAACGACTTAAGACATTACTTATTGCCTGGTTTATGTTTCGGTCTTAAGGACTTAATCCTAAAATTTAGCCAATAGAGTTCAAATTTCGATTAGAACTGGCAGCTTTATTGGTTGAATTTTAGGATCTTGGGATTAAGACCTGAAGCATAAATCAGGCATAAGACGGTCTTGAAATAAGAATCGACTATGAATACCGGCCTCTGATTGGTTCGTAACTCCGCAAGACTGAACTTAAGACGGTCTTGAATATAAAAACTAACTATGAATACCGGCCATAGTCCGTTCTTATTTTAATGCCTGGTTTATGCTTCAAGTTTTAATCCCAAGATCCTAAAATTCAACCAATAAACCATCTTAAGTAATATCTTAGGGCCTCTTTCACCAACGCCGATTAAATTAATCGACGATTAGTCCATTGGAATTGACCAATCGCGTCTGTCGTCAAAACTAAATGATAAATGCGATTGGTCGATTCCAATGAACTAATCGTCGATTAAGTTAATCGGCGTTGGTGAAAGAGGCCCTAAGGCTGAATTCGGGGAGACGCTATTAACGCTATTTGTTTCATTTTATCTTAATCATCCATTAGACGCGAGACAAGAACAGTACTACACAAATGGCGCTAATAGCGCGCTGTCCGAACGCAACCTAAACGCGTCCAATAGCTGTGTTCAGCAGAAGAAACAGCTTTGTATAGCTGTAAAATTCTTTAATATAATTGGTTTATATATTTAGATTCTAGAAAGAAATAATGGCAAGACCAATCACATTAAAGAATTATATACAGTTGCAAAGCTGCTTCTTTTGCTGAATGCAACCAATTATTATCAAAATAAAATAGATAAAAACTAAAATTATATGATTGAAAGAATTAATTTTCAATTGGCAATCTTCAATTTTTATCGCGTAATTTGTATAATAGTTATATATTTTACGTATGTGTGTGTTTAATTATATTTAAGTTATTCACGCACACAGCAATAACTATAAAATCCTTTTAATTATACTTTAATTTCCACCAATAAAGATTAACTTTAATCTTGGCTTAACTTAGGCCGGAATCAGACTACGCATTGAAAATTGAGATTGAAGATTGAAAAATTGAATTTTGTTTAATCAAAATAATAGGAGCTAAAATTTCTTTACCCTCATTGGTCAAATTTCAATTTTCAATGCGTAGTCTGATTCCAGCCTTAGGCCCGTATTCAGAACGCACTTGTATCGATAAAAGCGCGCTTTTATCTCTGAAATTACTGTTTATTTTTTTCTAAATTTTAAAACTAGAAAAAGACAAAGAGCAAATTGAACCGAGATTAAAGTTAATCTGCATTGGTGGAAATGGGCAAAATGGGTTTGTACTCAAAATATAAATGGTTTATTTAAGTCGGTTAATTGTATAGTGTGAGAGTAAAAATTAATTTTAAAATGATCTCTGAAATTATCAGTTAAATCTTTCTAATTATATTTTAAAATTAATTTTGGAGTCGTTCTAAATTTTTTTCTGGGCTATATTTTCACGAATATAACACTGGCAGCTACGCTCAGTGTATGTATGTATACATAACATACATACGCAGTCGCCATTTAATTTTGAATGCATCCATCTGTGAATGACGTAAAGTTCTGTGCAGGTGAAGTCCATCAAATCCATAAAATTTCTTCGCAGTCTGTATAGAAAGCGTTATATCCTCTGAAATGAGCAAGCCAATGAATCGATTGATCAGTAAATAGCCAATTGCATATTTTATGTCTAATAAAATGTCGATACGTTTCTGTTTCTTTCGTGAATGATCGCAAGTGAGATACAGATGATTCTGTTTATTACATAACGATTTATTTGTTTCAGGCGTCGGTTTGAGGAAATGGTGCTATAATGTCACCGGATTTAATCAAATGGGTAATAAAAAGTGATATTTTACATTGTCAATTAGTTAATTAATCGCATAAAAACGGGTAAAATTCTTAACCCTAACCTAACTTTTTTTATTGATATATTTCATTGTGTAGAGATTGATATTTTTAACTTGTTTTATTGAACTAGTACAGACAAACGTTTAATACATTTGAAATGATATACCAATAAAGTATACTATAGCTGTTTTCTCATGTGTTTTCTATATTTTTTTTTATAACAAACTGATCAGCATTCCAACACTACTAGTTATATATATATGTGTGTGCACAGTTTGTGAAGAAATTTGACACTAAAGAATATGATAACAAATCTGTATTTTTTTTTTAGTAAAATTTATATCTTCGTAGTTCATCTTTCCTCCTTTTATTTTTATATTAGAGAAAGGATGAACAAGAAGTTTATCTAAATAGACCTAATATATTCGGAAGCTATATTAGTTATATAGAAATTATTTTAATATTATATACTTAGAATTAATTCTAATTTTATTTAAAAAACGTTTCTGTTCAGGTTTAATGAAGGATGATTTATATAATGATGCATTAGATCCTATAGTAAAAGAAGCAATTAGACGCCTTCCTCAAAAACTTTTAGATGAACGCAACTTCCGTATAGTAAGAGCTTTGCATTTGAGTGCTTGTCACAGGGTCTTGCCCAAAGAACAATGGACTAAGTTTGAAGAGGTCAGTTACTGATAATCATTATCGCAATTGATTCAAAATTTTCTTAGCTAAAAGAATTTTTTTTGCAGGATGTACCCTATCTTACACCATATCTCGATGAAGTTGAAAAAGAGCTTGACGAGAAAAAGAAATGGGAAGAGTTATAAAGTGTAACTTAACGTATATTACTACAGTAATGTGACACTCTCTCCATTCTTTAATGTACACTTTGTGAAGTAGAGCTGGTTTGTATATATTAAGATGAAATAGAGATTAAATAAATTAAATTAATTGGTTTGTGTGAAACAGTTATAAGTATTCAGTAATGTTGTGTATTGATCATGTTACAACATCCATTTAATTTCCCAAATGACCAATTCCAAATATTGAATAATACAATATAAACTCTCTGTGTTGAATAATAAGCCAATTCATATGTGCGAATAAATACATGTTAAGCCCATGTCACACTACATTAGAGATTGATGATTGCGAATAGAAGATTAGAATTCAACCGATTGGAACAAAACGAATTAAAATTAAAGTTTGACTGGCCAAATTCTAATATCTAATTCGCATTCCTCAATTTCCAATGTGTAATGTGACACAAGTTTTAGGAGGAAAAGACATGCTGCAGTGTTAATAGAATATTTATGATGTTATTGTTTAATTATTGTAATGCACAATATTTTTCTCTTTAATAGCACATACATTCAGACGTACTCAATGCATACTGGTGAACATTAAGGCTGTCATACAAAAATTGTTAATGAAGATAATGTTTAATATATATATGTATATAAAAACGAGGAAAAATCGCGAAGTCGTCAATAGATTTTATTCTTCTATTTGGTATAAAAAATATATTTATACTTTTAATTAGATCAGTGTACAATGTGTTTAATATATATTAGTGCATTCAATCGAATTTGCTGTGTATAAATAATTCATAACTTATTACATGAAGATATTAAATAAATTGTAGATAGATGCGAAAATAAATCTCGATGGAAGATACATGACAATTGGAAAGAAATTGTATTTCAATGTCGGTTGTTTTCGCGTTCATATATACGTTCGCAATGTGATTAATATCTCTTATGTAAGTGTATATGAATCATTTAGATGATACACATGGTAATTGAACGATAATTAAACAGTAATAATAATAATGTCGTTAGTATGTTTTATTAAGTTGATTAAGAGAAAACAGAAAAACGACATAATGAATCAAACAGATTGAAATAAAACGAGTATGTCTAAGATTTCTAATATTTACACAAATAGTTTGATACTTACATATTATTAAAGTTGATTTTCTTTAATTTCTAAGTAGACGTTTCAAAATAAAAATTAAAGGAATGTAGTTTTATCTGTTAATTAATTTTGAGCACGAAAAATACTAAAATTTTTTAAGCCGTTTAAAAGTGTTTTTCTGGGAAATCTGTTATCACATAAGTTATATTTAGAAGTAACAATAAGGGTGATTTAAGAAAGTCTTCGTTTTTTAGGAAATTTTTCAAAGTTCCTATATTTTGCTATATTTTTATTTTTTAGCATCGAATATAATGCATCAAATTCTCAGTTAAATCATTTCGAGCTTTTCTCACAATTACGAAATCGATATCTCGAAACGAGTTAATACTTTGCTCGATTTTTCCCTTAGTAACCATATGAGTGAATGCCTTGTATATCGAAAATTGAAGAAAATGAGGGAGAGACCAAATGAAAATGCTCCAACGGAATTCGACTGGACCGGATATGACATTGGAGATCATCCACTAATCGCTATTGAGTTGCATCATCCTCTGCGTAAGTGCGGCACGCGTTTCGCGGGCAAATTGTCGGATCAATATCTCACCCCCACGCGGGCTTAAGCTGAGCGGCATCGCCGAGAGGAGCGTGCGACCGCTAAAGTTTCAAGGAAGCCGTCGTGATTGCATCGTCGTCTCGTCAGACGACGGAGAGTGCTGCTGGTGATCCTGCTGGTGATTCCGCTGATCGCTGGCCCTCCTGAACGTCGAGTGTCCCTCTCGAACGCGAGCGAGTTCGTTCCTGCCGGATGAGCCCGCGTGACCAGCAACGTTTCTCCAGCAACGTGCCGAAGAACACGACGCGCGCTGGTCAGCACAAAAAATGATTCGGAGCGTGGTAAATTGAATCATCTCGACATTAAGTCGCCATGAATTTATCGAGCGCGTCCGCTCGCCTTTTCCCCCCGAGGAACATTTCGACCGGTGGAGAGTTCGATCGAGAAACTGTATGGTCGCGTTCCACCCGGTAATCAGGCCGACAGTTTCTCACGTTTTCTGTAAAAATCGAAGGGGAGAATTAATTTTCGACTTGATCATGACGTCTTTTTCTGCCTTCCCTGGTTTCTGACCGAAAATGGACTCCGGATGTGCCCATGAATGTAAGGCTTAATGAAGGCAGTATGGGGGTTGGAATTTTTGTACGTTCGATGAGTCACGGGAGATTTTTACGAGGGCAGCGTCCCTAAATTGAGAAGATATTTTACGAATTTAATGTATATTTTGAGAGCCTTAACGACGCGAGTATTCGGTTTTCACGTGATCGCATCGAAGATCGAATTGCGGTGGATGACTCAGGGGTCGCGGTGAAAGTTGCACGAGGGTTGTCAATTGGACAGCTTCGATCATTTTTGTCTGTAGTCTCGCTGTCGTGAAATGTGCTATTTCTCGAGATGATATTTCAGAAATGTTGAAACTATATAATGAAATAAATTTTGAATATAGCGTAAATTTTAAATATATGAGAAAAGTGTCGGAATATAGCGCAAGAATATAGTTTCGTCAGAACCTCGTGGCGGTGGGGGGAAAGGGAGGAAGAAATTAGTAGGAGTATAACGATCGAATACTGCTCGAGAGTGCATGCAATACTGCATAAACTGCATTCAGCCGGCACCACCAGCCGTTCGTATCTTAATTTGGATGGAAAAATGTCGCAATTCATGAAAGCCTGAGTATTGTTACAAAATCTTAGACGTTCTCAATACTTAATCGGCAAAATTTCGAATTAATTAGATAACAATTTTTTTGTAATTTTTATAAAATTCTTTTCCAGTTTTATTAAAAAATGCAAGATAATTTATTTCTTTATTCCATTTTATAGGTATGCAATTTTTTTTATCTTAATGATCTATAGGCTACGTTCCACTTAGCGCTCGCAATACTGGAATTATTTATCCTTCTTGTTTATCAAATGTTGAAACAAATGATGCTTGCAAGCGTTGTGAAGCCTGTCAGAAAATGCGGGATATATTATTCTTGTAATATTTCAAAAATTAACACATTTTTGTTTGAAAAGCTTTTTATTTTTTTTTCTTTTTCGAAAAGATATAGAGAAAAAAATGATAATGTGTGAGGCCTTAATTGTTGCTAATGCAGTACCATTTAAGTCTCCATTTTTAATTCTGTTATAATTAACACCATTTTTTGCAAAAGGTTTTTAACTTGTTCTTAGATAAGTAAGTTGTGAAACGTCACGACTGATGCAACCTTTTTGTTGATAATTAAGCTTATTACAAAGTGTGAAGTTTTTTATCTAATTTTCAATGTCAAAAACTTGATATGTTTTAAAGTTTGTAAGTAACGAGTTTATACCTTAAATTAGCGATCGGATGTTATTCTTTTATTTTGAACAAGTAAGAAAACTGGAGTAATTGCATTTTTGCTGAGACATAATTAAATGTAAATGTTTTTATATTGCCTTTTAACACAAGTGGAATTTTTAACGATAAATATTGCAGAGCATTGTTTTCTAAAAGAAAAATTAGCGCTAAAGAATTGAATATTTTTTTTATTATTAAGTTAATTAATTTAAAGTATTAAATTTTACGATTATCAAATTTTAGTTTCGAAGTATATATATTTTGAAAAATCTCTGAGAACAACAACCACCTAATATAAATTATGTATCATCTATAATGTACCTGATATCTAAAATAATCGATGAAATTATTTTGTGTGATTTGCAGATGTGGGGAATACAGCGACCGGCGTATTTCCACACAAGGAAAACGCTGATAGAGGAGCATCAAGAAGACACGAAGATCGCGCGTCACAATCTCGATCCGAGGAAAAGCACGACGATCGTTGCGAGAATAGTCAGCCAGTAACCTTCCTCGTTTCTTCGAGTATATTAGCTCGACACAGTTGTGCATCAGTCACGTATAATCACGTGTGATGAAATCATGATGTTAGATAAATCAGGTGCTGCGCCAAAACACTACCTCTGCTACATGTACAAAACTACTAAAGAATTGATCGTATTAGGGCTACAATGAAAAAAATATAGATACATTATTATATTATAAAAGAATTATATATATATATATATATTATATATACACATTCATCCAATTATATATAGAAAGGATATATTCTGATGGATAAGCGTTTACACACAGTATTGATATAAAGTTCTGTATCAGAAAAGACTCTTCCTTGCTACGAGGTCCTTAGTCGATTGACATTATTTGTTATGGAAGCGTTTAGGGAAAGAAAACGAGAGAGAATGATAATTTATGCCTGTCAATTTTTTGATGGATACGCACGTGTAGTAGGAGGATAATTGCATAGAAGCATACACACGCAACAAACACACGCATCGAAAGCTCAAGCAGAATAGATTAAGGTTTAAGTTAAAAACGAGAACGATGAGTATACCATACGATGAGAGCTTAATCTGGATAGTAGTGGTCGGCTTTATAGTGGCGTTCGTTTTGGCGTTCGGTATCGGCGCCAATGATGTCGCCAACAGCTTTGGAACGAGCGTCGGCGCCGGGGTGCTTACGATATTTCAAGCCTGTGCCCTGGCGACCGTTTTCGAGATTGCTGGTGCCGTTCTGATAGGATACAAGGCAGGTATCGAGATAATGCCGGTTATCGAATTTCCATAAATAAATCAGAATGTTATATAAGATAAATCATCCTTGTGAAAACTTTCCTTAGAATTCTTCACATAATTTTTCAGAATTTCTATACAAATATCAGAATTTTTCAAAATTTCTAATTTTATAATTTTGTAGAAAAATTTGCAGATTTTTTAGAAATACAAATTGAAACGATTCAAGAATACTGAAAAAGTCTACATCTTTTATACAATTTTTTGTCTGAATTCTGAAATATTCTAAGATTTCTCTTTATAGTTTTAAAGGGAAAATTTGAAAAAATTTAAAATATTTTTTGAAATTTTTCATGTAAATTTAAAATATGAACAATTCTTAAAAATATTATGAGATATAAGAATTTTTTTTCCAAGAGGTAAAGGAGTAATATTTAGTATATATATTTTTTAAAATTTATACTATCTTATTTTCTTTACTTCTGAAGGCACAATTTTGTATGTCCTAGAATTTATGTAGAGCAACCCAGTAGGAAGTTTGACTTTTGAAAATTGTTCTCACTTGACGATTGATTCCTCCGCTACAGGTCTCCGATACAATGCGCAAGGGTATATTGGACGTCTCATTATACGAGGACCATGAAAAGGAGTTGATGCTGGGGGCATTATCCAGTCTAGCCGGGTCCGGTATCTGGTTACTGTTGGCTACTGCATTACGACTTCCAATTTCCGGTACGCATTCCATTGTTGGTGCTACAGTTGGATTTTCGCTCGTGTGCCGGGGTACCGCCGGGGTTAGTAGCACCACGACGCGTTGCGATACATATAATATAGCTCATGAATGTAGTAATTTAACTTTAAGCTGTATTGATGTCGTAGGTAAAATGGATAGCTCTTGGTAACATAGCAGCGTCTTGGTTTGCCAGCCCTATACTCAGCGGGATCGTGTCCGTCAGTATCTTTTGGATAATAAGAAAAACCGTGCTTCAATCTAATAAACCGTTTGAACAAGGTCTTCATATTCTTCCCATAGCATATGGTTTGACCGTTGCTGTCAATATTATGTCAATTGCACTTGACGGACCTAAACGTAAGTATTTTTAAAAAGATAAAGCATATTATCTTACCCCAAGATTTTAAATAATATTTTTAAGAAAGTAAAAGGAAGAAATACAGTATGAAAAGATGTCTTCATGTAATAATGCATTATTTAAAATTTTTTATTTTTTTATTCAAGATGTCTTTTTAATTTGTTAGTACTAATGATGGACAAGATGCCGTGGTGGATTAGCTTGATAGTCGCGATATTGGCGGGCACATTTGCCGCGGTAATCGTATACGTGTACGTGGTGCCACGGCAGAGAGCGAGAATACTATTAACATCAAACGGCAGTGACGAGAAAGCAGTAACGACGGCGACGAACTTTGGCCTCTGCCAAGAGAACAACGAGACGACGGCATTGTCGGTGATCTCGGAGACTCCCTGTGGCAGTAGCAACGGTAACGCTAAGGCCGACCTGGCTCCGAAGGGCTTGCGTGGTAATAGCAGCGAGAGCCCATTGCTGATGGTCGCCCAAGCGGACGTGGAGAACGCGCAGATGGACGGGATAGCAGATGACGAGGCGCAACCGGAAGTATCGAGATTGTTCGCCTTTTTGCAAGTTCTCACTGCGATGTTCGGCAGCTTCGCACACGGTGGCAACGACGTCAGTAATGCGATCGGGCCACTGATCGGGCTCTGGGCGGTATACGCGGAGGGCTCGGCCCGACAGGAGGCCGAAACACCCATACTCATACTGCTATACGGCGGCCTAGGTATTTCTGCGGGATTGTGGGTGTGGGGACGCAGGGTAATACAGACGCTGGGCCAGGATCTGGCACGCATCACTCCCACGACCGGGTTCACTATAGAGGTAAACACGTACGATTAAAGCTGATTATTTTTCGAGAATTTTGCGAAAAACAGAGTTAATTCTTTTGGTTCCCTGATTTTTATTATACTGAAAAGTATAATTACTGTATACTTGAGTTCAAAGATAAACTGACACAGTTTTTATGATAATAATAAGAATTAATAGATATTATAGACTTGAAGGGATTAATAATATTCCATTTTTCTTTATCTCTTCACTATATGTACTCATAATTGACAAAGTCAATTTCCTGTTTCATTTTATAGACATTTTATGCACCTTTCTCTTTATTGAATGCGAAGTACATTTGTCGTTTATTATAACATTAATCGATATAAAACTCTTAATTGTAGGTGGGGGCCGCGGTGACAGTCCTGTTAGCAAGTAAAATTGGTCTACCTGTGTCAACAACGCACTGTAAAGTGGGATCAGTAGTGTGCGTAGGATGGGCCTCGCGTGGCGGCGAGGGGGTGTCGTGGAGGCTGTTTCGCAATATCGCGTTCGCATGGTTGATCACCGTGCCGATGGCTGGATGTCTGTCAGCCGGTTGCATGGCCATTTTTCGCGAGATAATTAGTTTGTGATCTTTTTGCAGTCGCAAACGACTCAAGCGCTTTAGACGCAGAAAACCATCCAAATACTGCTGTTGTCAATAAGTTCTGAACAAATAAATGGTCAAACAGAGAAAATTTCACTCGCTTCGTTGCTCATTTTCTTTCAAAGTTTAAATTTTAAGTTTAAATATCGACGGATTCACGATAGATCCATGATCCTTTTTGCGAAGGAATTGACTGCGGTAGTACAGTCTCGATGAAAATATTTATTACAATTTTTTTAAGTTGTATGTGTCTTAATTTTTTAAATCTTATTTTACTTAAAAATGTACTTGCATTTCTTTTCTAAGATATTTTGTTATTATTTATATTCTACTTTTATTTTAGTTTTGTATATTTTTTAGTTTATAAATCTAATCTTTGTAACTCTTGTTGTACTTAAAATATAAAAAAATTAAAATTACGATTTGTGTTGGATCGTGCGATTTGAAAAACAAGTAAGCTCGACACTTAATTACGTTGATTTTTTGTACAGTTAATACATATACATAATTTTATACCCGCATTATAATTCTTATTCACTTGTCTCTACTTTCACATACTTGCTACCAATATAATAAAACTCCTGAAAAAAACTCCTACAAGAAACGCATGGGTTTAAAAGGCTATTTCCTTCGTATATACCTGTTTCTCATTCTTCTGTATTCGTTACATGTATGTCTCTCTATGTTTATATTTTGACGACTGCTCTCGCGGCTTTTGAGCACTTGTGTCGATGCAATCGACACAATAGTTTTAGTTCAGTACGGAATGCAAAAGACAAGCTCTATTTTTTTTTATTTTTAATATTATTACTGTACATATATATACATTATTCTTATTTGATTTACTTTCTCTATTGCTTTTAAGTTTGCTTATTGTTTATTTTATTATTTAGTTAGAGTAAAAATTATATAATAAGTAATATTTATAATTTAGTTTGTGTTTTTTTGCTTTTAATTGTATGACTTTGTATATATTGTGTCAGAATAATATACAAAGTCTTATTTTCTATTGCTATATAATTTTTTCTCACAAGTATATATAGAAGTATATATAGAAGAAATAAAAGTTTTTGTCTAGTCTTTTCTAGAATTATATAATTAAATTAAAAATTTTTCTTATTCTGTAATATTACTACGTAATATTATCAGTATTTCTATATACATTAGAGAATTTTTGTATAATTTTATAATTTTTTAAAAAATTTCTGATTTTTTTATTTATACGAGTTGAAATATTTCTCACAAAGTATACATAGAAGAAATAAAAGTTTTTTTCTAATCTTTTCTAGAATTATATATTTTAATTTAAGATTTCTTATTCTATAATATTACTATACGTAGGTAATATTGTCAGTATTTCTATATACGTTACAGAATTTTTGTATAATTTTATAATTTTTTAAAAAATTTCTGATTTTTTTTATTTATACTTTGTGAAATATTTTTCACAAAGTATATAGAAGAAATATAGAAGGAAAAAAGTTTTTTTTCTAGTCTTTTCTAGAATTCTTTATATATCTGATAATTTATTTCATTTTATCTCCATAAGTTTACATTGATAATACATTTATAGCATGTGTTTATTAAAACTTGCAATTTTTTAATTAGTTTTTAGTATATTTCAGTTAATTATCTTATTAATTAATCAATAATAAATTAATCGTAATTAATCTTAATTAATTTTAATTCAAAAAGCACATTGTAAAAAAATTCAACAATTTCATTTTCAACAATTTATCTTAAAAAAATATTTTTGTAAACCGAAATATTCGAATTTTCTTATATTATATATTTCTATGTTATATTTCTGCTTTATAAAATAAAAATTATTTCCATTTTCCTAAAAAATTCAAGTATGCATTCAGGTAAATGCTATTTACCTAAGAAAATAAATGAAAATAAGAAAAGAAATGAAAAGTAATTAAGTATTTGAACCGGGCAATTAAAAGCCATTTGACCAGGTATACCAAAATAGCATTTGCTTGGCCAAAAGCTATTATCCTAAAATTACTATTTTTTCCTACGACATATACATATATGTATATTTCGGAAGAAAATTTATAAAATCTAAAGAAATTTATGAGATCTTTTTTCGGAAATATCTTCATAAATTTAAAATATAAAAATATTAAAAATATGATATATAGGATTCTTTTTATTAGTTGCAGCAATCTGTAAACGTTTTATCGACAATTGTCGCTATCGTTAACCAATGAGAATTTTGACTACCGCTAGTTAACGATAGCGACAGTTATTAATAAGATAATAAGACATTTAGATTTAGAGAATCCCGCTATGGGATTAATTAAATCGATAGGCAGTCACGTTGTTATAGAAACGCGTTTAAACAGAACCTCTTAAAATCAGCCGCAAGTCGATCGACGCGACGGCGAACATGTCGACGTTCCAGCCAAAGAGTCGTTCTTAATTTCGATGTGATATTTCATCACTGATATGGCAAATTTACCCCTTTTACCGGGATACACTTTTCGAGACATTACCGTAAGTGTCGCAATAATTATACTTAATTTTTCTCTCTATTTTCACGTCATTAAGAAAATTATAAAATTAGAAGAATTATATCGACTATTGATTTCCGCGCGAGAGGTATAGTTTTCCAAATTGGTGCTTTGATAGCTAATGAGGACGTATTGAACTTCGTCGTTTTATAAGGTGAAGGATTACAAATTGCCGCATAAACTTGACGTTTTAAATGGCTTCCCTGTGGTACGCGATACCAATTACGGCATTGGAAGGAGATTAACGGACGCAGCATCCGTTCGATATGCTGAAGGTCTTGATCCTGTAAAGTGAGTAACTGCGAATTTTCCTATTCGAGAAAGCTATACATCGCATTGATATCATTATATTACTCTATAAAACGATAACCCACCCACCATAGTGTATAAAATTTATTAATTAAACTGAGATTATTAAAAGAATATTTAAAAGTTATGAAAAGTAATTAAAATTATTTTGTGATTCTGAATTTAATTTGTCGAATCACACATAGAATCTCATTTATTATCATTAGTTTTTTATTTATTAGGATAATTAAAAATTAATATTAACATCATGTTGCTACAAAATGTACTATAATATAGTATAAATTATTATTTCGCACCATATAGAACAAATATTAGGAACAGGAATAAATATTAAGATTTAAATTTATCAACATAGAAACCGTATAATGTAATTGGTATATCTGATAGATTGAAATCTTAATATTTATTTCTATTTCTAATATTTCCTCTATTGTGCGCAAGATGCGCTTTGTCGAAACATATTATATACCGTGTCTCCCGATTATTTTGTGGAGAATAGCGGGAAGTGTCTTATGCATTAATAATATATATCATATGTATATTATTTAATCGCAATCAAAGTTATATATGATTTGGTTTTAATCTTTATTGTTATTAACAGGTATGATACATCGTCGATTTACGGCCCAGTGTCTTGCTACGTGTACCGGCAATTTGTGCCGCATTACGCGGTGTTCGCACAGAAGTGTCTCTGCTTTAAAGCCTTCTTCCGTCAAGGAGTCTTTAACTCCCCGGATGAACATTATCGCGTTCGCCATGTAGATATTATTTATTATTTAGAAGACGACACGCTCTGCGTAGTAGAGCCAGTGGTGAAGGACGCTGGTTTCAGACAGGGTAAGCTGGTGAGACGTGACAAGATTCCGAAAAATGCCAAGGGAGATCTGTTCATCTGGAAAGACTTCAATGTTGGGATTGACATTTGTAAGATATTAACAATTAATTCTCTTACGAAAACCCAGATTTCCCCCTTTCGTTCGATATCCACATTCCAGGTATCCACATTCCGAGGTATCCACAATGTAAAAGTTATGGCAGTGTAGGACTGATGCGTTCGGAAATGCGCACCGAATGCCTAAAAAAATTAATTTATTTAATATTCGGTGAATAACAAGAATAGATTAATACTTATTGGAGGCACTCGGTTAGTGGTGCATTCGAACGAGATGGGACGAGAAAATATTTTTTTCGAAATATATTGATATCGAGATATATTTTCGACAAAAACAAATGATCAATAAAATTGTTTCGCCTTGATAGACCGATATTCTCCTTTCTTGAGATTCTCGAATTTTATACCGAGACATTCCCATACTGAAAAAAAATCACATCACAAAGTTACATAACAAAATCGTGTAATTAAAACAAGTTAATTACATAATGGATTGTTCCAAATTATTATCATATTTTTTAAAATCTCGTAATTTGAAAAATCATATGATATTAGAAATAATATCATCTGATTTTATAGTTATCGAATTTTGAAGAATTAAATAATAGGAATAAAAAGAAAAAACATATCATTGTGTGACTTTTCAAATTACGTGATTTAAAAAAAATCTGATTTGGAACAATCTGTTACGTAATTTACCTGTTTTAATTATACATGGTTTCATTATCTATGGAATTTTGTGACGTGATTTTTTTCAGTAGAGTCGAGAATATCGATTATCTCGTGTCATTTATTTATTATATTCATTTAATAATTAAGCAGCGCATCATCTCGATAATTTTCCAATTTTTTCAAGACGAGCAAGACGAGAAAAACAAACGATATATGATAATTTTAAAATGTTATTTGAAATGTTATACTTGAAATGATACGAGAACTTTCGAGACGATATTTCGAGATTTTTGTATCAAAATGCATCACTACACTCGGTACATATTTCCGAAAATGTCGATATTGTGCCGACATAGTGCACTCACGTTTGCGCAATGTGTCGGCATATTTGCAACAATTGAGTCGGCATATGAGGCACATCCGTACATGTGAGCAACACTCTTTGCTGACACATTGCGACATGATTTGCTGTCACAATATTGGCAAGCTTTGTCGAATTTATGTACCTAGTAATAATGACAGGGAAAACATACGTACTATATTCTATATATAAATAGTGTGTATGTATATACATATATATATATATATATATTGTATATACAGGGTGTCCCAGTAACTCTATTACAAAGCAATATCTTCGTTACTGTCAATCGATACGCGAAAATGTCTAAGGCAGAAATTGTTTGGTTCGGAGGAGGACATGTTTTGGTCACCTTGTTTTTTATCTTTAACGTCAGATGTAGATGTATCAAGAAATCAATAGTTTACGAGATATTTTATATTTTATTCTGGCATATATTGACACAAAATATCTCGTACAAACTATTAATTTTTTGATAATCACATATACCTTAATATTTTTATGAACAGAATAATGAGATGAATCAATTAGTGTAAGAAAAACACATAATTGCTTATTTAAAAAAGTATCAATTTTATCTAAATATTTTTTTAAGCAATAATGTGTTTTCTTTACACTAATTGATTCATCTTATTATTCTATCTATAAAAGTATTAAGGTATCTACGATATAAAAAAAATAACAGTTCACGAGATATTTAACGTTTTGTGTCAACATACATATGTCATAAAATATCTCGTAAACCATTGGGTTTTTGATACATCTACCTTAATACTTTTATACATATACAGAGAATAATTAGAGGAATCATATTGTGTAAAAAAAATTATACAATTTTATTTAAAAAAATGGAGGTGATCTTCATATCTTTTTGGCGCCTCTATCTAGATAAAAAACAAAGTAATCAAAACATGTCCCTTTCAGAACCAAACAATTTCTTCGTTAGACATTTTCGTGTATCATTGACCGCGGTAACGGAGGTATTGCTACAATGTAAAGATACGAGTACGTTTCATTATTAAAATCATAATTTTTTAACATTAAAATTTTTATATACGACACGTGGCTGCACTAGATTCGGCACAGGAGTAGCAAACAAACATGGCTTGCCACTTCATCTATGCTTCAGCATGTTTGGCTATCTGGGTGATTATTCTACAATATGCTCTTTATTTTCTGTTTCTTGCTTTTGTCCTCTTTGTGATCGTTTTATCGACAATTGTATTTCTTGCTAAGTGTTTCGCTGTTTCTTTCGAAATTCGTTAACTTTTATTTCGAGCGACATAAAACGAAAAACGGGATAAGAAGCAAAAAGACAAAATGTGAAAAATAATAAAAAGTAAAAAATGGAAAACAAAAAGCACATTGTAGAATATAGGCTTTAGAGTTACCTGCGCCTTTCCCCCATTCCAGCATCCCTATTTCGACTTATTTCTCATCTTTTTGCATTTCTAGAATTATAAACAGATGAGAAATAATTATAAAAAATTATAAAAAATAAATTAAACCTCGGTTAAGAATTAATCGTGAGTTGTGAAACTAAGCCTGAAGCATGTTTCGTTATTGCTATAACAAAAACGTTACAGTTTTCTTACTACTAATAATGAAAAATATACAATAGTATTATAATAATAACGAAACTTTTGCATTGAGAGTTATAGAAGAATAAGCTCTGCAAGTATACTATCTGCTATAATGAATAGACAAGAAATTTTCTTTTCTCTCTAATGTTCTTTTGGAATTTTTTTTGGAATAACAGGAAATATACGAAGAAACAGCATAATTAATAAAAAAAAAAAAAAAATAAGTATCCGTCACAGCACAATATAATTTCAAGAAAACTCTTTCTGTAGCTCTTCTGTAGTTCTTCAACAAAGAACTTTCATATATCATACAAATTCCAAGATTTGAATATACAGAGTATACTAGCTGTGTATACTTAAGAGGGTCCGCACATACTTTCCATAACAGTAATTTTGTGCCGTAAGAATTAATTAATTCATCACAGTCAAGAATTTTTAAAAACTTTCACCAGTGAGAAATGACAATGGAATCGACATTGAATTGATGTTGATTCGACATCGATTTCATTGTCATTTCTCATTGAGTCAGCTCTAATTGACTAAAATTTTTATATTACAGATTACTATCTATTGAGCGTCTTCAGATTCCCACCCGAGTACTCTCTGGGTGTCATGTCATTCTTGTTTAACATTCGGTAAACAATAAGGATAGAAGGATACCTGAGTGGCACTCGAGTGGGAATCTGAACACTTTTCAGGACTCTGCACGAAATGCAACTTATGGCCGATTTTCGAATCGACTCCGCCTACCGCTGTCCCCCTTACCTCACCATCCCACGCGCAAACCAAATGCCGCTCTCAACCCTTAGGAGCGTACTAAGACGCTCGGCTTTCGTGCCGAGCCCTGATCTATCTCAATCCATTTGCGTTTGCTGTTCTTACGTTCTTAAAAAGTGTATGCCCTCTCCCCTTCCTATAATGACTATACAGAATTGTGATTGGTCCTACTGTGCTGTTCGTTCATGAAATGCCACAGTCGAATTCTGTAGCACATAGTTTTAGTGTCGAATGATATCTCGACGTGAGAAGTTTACTCCAGTTACAGACTCCAGTTTACTCGTGGTGTTTGAACTTACTTTTATATATTTCATCAACTATATGTTCAGTGTGATCAACTATCAATAATAATGGTGCAATTGTAGAATTTTATTAACAGATTATTATTAGCGAGGTGAGTCATTTCGATGATTTATTTCTAGTAATGCATTTTTGATACGAGAATTTTGAAATTTTATTTCAAAAACAAATAAGATGAAAATATTCAAGGACTCTTAATATAAAAATATTCAACATAAGTTAAAAGGGTGAAGAAAGAGTCAGAAGTAAGTTACATTTAAAACAATATTAAAATGTCGACACATTTAATTCTAAATTTGAAACAAAAGAAATAATTACAAAAAATTGCTTAAAATTAAAAACATGATGCCCGTTACTTAAAATTAAAAACATGCTGCGCGTAACAAATTTCGACTTCTTGATTGAGTCCTCTTCAGACTTCAAAATAATCTTTTTCGTAGATAAAATTATTATAAATACTTATTCAAAATGTGTGTGTGTAATATTATTGTTGAAAAATTTGATAATTTGTAAGTTAACAAAGTTTCTGTAAAAATTAATACGACACTATACAAAATGTTATGTGAGAATGTTGTAGTTTATAAGAAAACACTTACCAAAACAATAATTAAATAATAGATATAAATTAAGTCCATGTTTGAATAATGTGTTCAATAGTATAATATATAAAATGCAGTGCAACGGCAATGCGTTGTAAAAGTACAGAACAACAAATTTCTGCTCATTTTATAAAGAGATGTACTTCTTTTGACACATGATAACAGACTGGACGAGAAGACAAGTGAAACGAACATTGAAAGATCATATTTTGTTTATAATGGGTATATATGCCTTGTGGAGACCTTCAGTATCAGTTTGTAAATTCAAATTTTTTTGCTAAGTGTTTTCTTATAAACTACAACATTCTCACATAACATTTTGTATAGTGTCGCATTAATTTTTACAGAAACTTTGTTAACTTACGAATTATCAAATTTTTCAACAACAATATTACACATTTTGACTAAGTAATAATAATTTCATCTACGAAAGAGATTATTTTGAAGTCTGAAGAGGACTCAATCAAGGAGTCGAAACTTGTTACGCGCAGCATGTTTTTAATTTTAAATAACGGGCATCATGTTTTTAATTTTAAGCAATTTTTGGTAATTATTTCTTTTGTTTCTTTAGAATTAAATGTGTCGACATTTTAATATTGTTTTAAATGTAATTTACTTCTGACTCTTACTTCGCCCTTTTAATTTATGTTGTTTATTTCAAAAGTTTTCGTCTCGAAATAATATTTCCGGAATAATTATATGTCACAGCATCCGAGAATGGATTAAAATGGATTGGACATTTTGTCTATTCGAATTCGTATTTTAAACAGCGAAAACTTTTTTTTTTGATTCAATTGGATTCAATTAGATTCAATTGGATGCAACTGGATTGAAAAACTGCGTTTTCTATTCAAAATTTTAAATTGTAGAGTATTCACTATAGTCACTGAAAAAGCTGAAAATATTTTTAGATTGAAAGGTATACAGATATGCTCCATGCAAATGCTATAAATAAATAAAAACGTATTCGGATTGAAAAGCATTTGAACATTCATGAATCCGTATTTCAGAAAATCTGAATCCATTTTAATCCATTTCAATCCATTCTCAGATACTGGGGTCTTTATTTATAACTATCTAATTCTATACCTATTTCAAACAAATTTTTAGAATATAAATGAATTTTGTGTGACATCTTAAAAAAATTTCAGATTGATGATTGGCGTACTACAATATAATTATTTCGATTATTTGGCGGTAGAAGAGACTGATATTAATAATAATTATCTGCTGGGTAGCGATGATGAAGAATGGGTTCTGGTGTCAAGACGTGAAAATCGTAATGATTCGATGGAACAATTAGACGATGAGGACTTTGATTTTGAATGTAATAATTATCTGCCGAATAGAACTGGTGAAGAATTGATTCTGCCAAATGAGCAAGTAATGAATTGTGAAATATTCGAAGATTATTTCTGGGAAGAAATAAAGAAAGATCAAGAGGATCCGTTCAAAGACGAACTCGAAACGAAGTCCAAAAATAAGATTGACGAAGCAACGAACACAAAGAATGAAGAAATACCTGCTCAGCAATCGAATCAACCGCTACGTTCTTCGTCTTTTCTTCATTTAGACGAAAATGAGATTGATAAAACAACGAACACAGAATGAAGAAATACTTGCTCAACAATTGGTTATGTCAATATGTTTTTTCATTTTTTATGTATGTGTACAATTTCTTAAACTGTTCCTATGCTACCTAGATAATATCAGTTTGATCTGTTGGGTCCTCAGTTTTTTTTAAGGAAGTTCTGCAACCATTTTATTATGTAAAATTAAAAAAAATTTGTCTTATTAGTTTGAAAATTATTTAATTCTTTTTTCTCTTGATCTTTATGTAAAATTATGATTTGATGGAAAAAAGTAATAAAATTAAATTTTGTATAAAACAATATATACTAATAAAGCAATAATATAAATAATACTTATTGTGTATAAATTATTTAAATCCACTTATTCGATTTCAAAATTATTAATCTAAAACTGTAGGCTAATGTGATCATTTTACTGCATAAAATCATTATGAAGCAAATTATTTAATTTTTTACAATCATTTTCACAAACTGATAACGTCTATATTTTTTTAATAACATTGACTGATTATTTGTGACTGATATTTATAAGCCGATATGTATAGACAAATCATCTTATGTTTGAATTATACAAAGTAACAGGATTTTTTGTTGAATAATAAAAGATTATGCATAAAATGAAAGTATATATTGTAAATAAAATTAAAAATATTTGTAATATATATATTTATAATTAAAATTTTGTGTTTCAAAATTTACGCCTACAAAGTACAAGACGTGATACTTTATGCTAAAAGAAACAACTTTTTCTCTTTTTACAAAATTGCGTTTGATAAATAAGTAGTTTTGGAAGGAGAGCAGGTCGAAGTTAACAATTAAATGAGCGCTCTAATCTATATGGCACTAAGGCCGCGCTCCTCGTTTTATATCTAATCCTTGACTAGTATTTATAAATAATATTTTAAGATAATACTAATACGGCATTGTTATGATTAGTTTTCGGCTGCTTAAGTCTATACTAAAAGTAATAATTTATTCTGCTACTTTTTCATTTTTTTAAGCAATGCAATACGGAAGATCATGGTCCAGTGAAGATCATGCATACTGTGTCCATTACTCATACGCGCGCATTCGCCGTTGCTAGGCACGCGTTGTTTATAACAAACGGCAATGGTTGTCGCTAGACAATTGTCTGTTTGTTATAAATAACGGTGAACGCGCGCGGTGCACTTCGCTTGGCGGTCGTATCCAGCCGCGCGCTTGCATTTGGCGGTAGGCCGGGTGAATTTGGATATTTTTATAAATTAATATCTCATTAACTATTGTGAAAAGGTAAAGGACTTTTCTTCTCAGTTTAGTCCATTCTATGTGACAGAATTTTTCATTATTTGTTAAACACCCTGTATACATATTATATACACATCTTTATCTTTATGTATTTTTTTGATAAAACTTTCTTCTTTGGAATACGTTTCATTTCATCACAATCAAAAGCCTCAGAATTTTTTTGATTATGTCCAAAGAAATTCTGAAGCATTTGATATACGTATGTGCACGTATATACAAAATTACAATATTACTATTAAAATATTATTAAAATGTTAAATCTTAACTATTAAAATATAAATATACACATGCATATGTGTATACATTTATATTTTGTTAGATAGAATGTACAAATGATCTTTAATTAAATGAAACAATTTTTTCTAGGTATTTATGGTGTGGTTTATCACATCGTCGATTGTGACCCGTTCACCAGGGAGTTCCTGACGAGTCAAGGTATCGATGTCGGTGAAAAGGAAAATCTTCCTGCGGATCCTTACACTGAACGGCGCGATGCCAT
Organism: Cyphomyrmex costatus; assembly: GCF_001594065.2. Lineage (NCBI taxonomy): Eukaryota > Metazoa > Arthropoda > Insecta > Hymenoptera > Formicidae > Cyphomyrmex > Cyphomyrmex costatus. Next base: position 33,898 of record NW_017278101.1, on the reverse strand, counting down.
GTGCAGGACACCAACAGGAGTTACACGAGTGGTGGGCGACGATTCCAGACGACGCTTTCTAGAATACGATGGTATGGTGCTGGTTTTTGATGCAACGTGGAACGATGATCGTTATCGGGTGATGTATTTCTTAACGGACGACACCGTGGCAATCCGAGAGATTCATGAACCCAATGATGGCAAGGATCCCGTGGCGATGCTGCTGAAGCGAATGCGTGTGCCTAAGAACTGGCAGAATTTGCCGTCATGGCATCCGAGTATCTATATGGAACGTGGAGATCCCGAGATCGTGGAGTACTGTACACCGCGAGATTTTAGAGTAAGACCATATCGACTTATAATGAGTGCCTTCCAACAAGCAACACAGATGACATGGTGTACTAACACAGTGTGTTAGTACATCCTTGTTCGCCAATGTTAAACAAGGGTAAGATAATCACTGTGTTGTACTATATCGCTTGTTGGAAGACACACAATATTTTGGCCTTATACATTTTGATGTACAATATTGTAGTTTAAATAGATAATATGAAATAAATAAAACTTAAAGCAATGATTTAAATTAAATTATAAAATCTACTTGTTTCATAATCTTAGAATTGTCTGAAAGGAGACCCAAGTAAAGATCCAAAGATCAACAAACGACCTTCTCTTTTACATTTCAGAATATTTTTTACTTTTACATTCAGGACAGAGAGGGTCTCGTACCTCTCTATCCTATAGCCAATCAATAGGTTTGAAAAATTTGTCGTAATAAACGGATATATGTAATCTTGGCCTTACTTTGTTTTCAGGTAGGCGAAACAGTCCTCCTATTCGGACGACGCTTCCTACTGCACGACTGCGACGCTTTCACGCGCAAATATTACTCCGATATGCTAGGTACACCGCAACCGGACACGATTCCTATCCCCATGAAAGTGGAAAGGCCAGCAGCGAAGTACGAGATACCACCGCACATAAAGTTCGGTAGCCCCGAGGACACGTATGCCAGCTGTTTGTCGTTTATACCGAAGCCACCTAAAAAAAATGTCATTCGCCAACTGGCGAACTTCCCGAAGAAGTTGCGCTATTCCGCACGAATGGATGCGATACACCCAGAGGATGAGGACCGTGATTTCGTGCTGGAATATAGTCTAAGTGACGGCACCATTCAAATCAATGAGACCGAGAAGCCAAATTCTGGTCGATATGAGGGCTGTTTTCTATCCTCCAGATTGATTCCGAAACCGAGCACAGAAAAGAATAATCTGGAGTACTATACGCCGCAAGATCTTTTCATTGGCGAGTGCATCAACGTGTTTAGTCATCGCTTTATCATTACTGGCGCTGATCTATTCGTGTATCGCTATGTTGACGCAAATCGCGACAAATTTTGCCAGAAAGTCCTGGAGAATCTGCGCAATTATTTTCTTCGACAGGGTATGTTACAGGATGACGTGAACATTGAAGCTAGAAAGATACAAACGCTGGAGGATGAACAAAAGCTTTTCACGGATGTAACCGCAAAAAACATCGAGGATGATGTTAATATAGGCAAATGCATGGAAAGAATTTGATATGACTGGTCATAAAGAATTGACAACGGCTTAATTAATTAATTAACGCATAAATGGATTTATCGGCGTTTTCAATACCACTGCTTCGACTTATGAGGTTTGCTAATAAATTTTACAAACAATTCTTCTCTTCGTCCTTTATAAAAATAGCACTGCCTTATATAGAGTAATCCTGAATGACATATTAAAAAATTGTTTCCTTGAAACAAATTCAAAATTTCTCTTTAATCAAAAGCTAAACGTCGAATTATCAAGTTTTTGAGTTGATATAAAATTAAATAAAAAATGTATTTAAAATTTGGCAAATTTGTAATTAAATATGAATTTTGTAAAATTTAAAAATTAACTTTAAATGTAAAAAATCGATTCACAACAAAGAATCGATCATAAAAAAGAACATCTACTTACAAGTAAAGGTTTAATTGTAAGTAGATGTTCTACCTAAGTGTTACATTTCGAGTTTTTAGTATGTTGTTCTCCAGATAAAAATAAACGACACATATTTTTTATACGGATCCATACGTACTTATAAGGGGTAAAACATCCCTTTGAAAAAATCGGTTTTTCTCTTTCAAAGCGAACATCTTCGAAAGCATAAGAGAGAGAAAAAAATTTCTAAAATGAAAATTGAATGGTTTCAAGAATACTTAATAGTTTTAATGAAAAAAATTTTAATTATTTATGTGGGGATATACAATAAATAAATTGAATTTTTTTTTATTATAGTTATAAAGTACTCTTGAAATTTTTCAATTTTCATTTTAGAAATTTTTTTCTACCTCTTATAGTTTCGAAGATGTTCGCTTTGAAAGAAAAAAACCGATGTTTTTCAAAGGGATGATTCATCCCTTAAAAGTGCGTATGGGCCTGTATAAAAAAATATGTGTCGCTTATTTTTATCTGGAGAACACATACTAAAAACTCATCAAAATCGGAGTGTAACACTTGAGTAGATTTACTTATGTTAGTATCATAATAATACTAGTCTGTTTTCAATTCATACTAGAGCCTGTTTTCATATTGATCAAGGAACATGAATTCGTTTACATTATTCAGTATCACTCACAATATAACGTTGCCATCATTGCAAAGAATGTTATTATCTAATGAAAAAACAGAGAACAGAGATGCGTTTAACAATAAGAATCATATCTCATGAAATGTCATCAAATGGTACAATAATAATGATCGTCGTAATTGTGTACATTATAGTAGATTAATTGTAATATTATTTCACTTTTCGTTATATTATTCTCAACTCATTTCTCTGTAGTCCATGAATAATATAATAATAGATGATATATTCGCAATACAGATATAGAATACGCGCTAAAATAAACGCCAATAATTTTCTGTATAATTCATTTTGTGAAGCATGATGGTTATAAATACAACTGAGAACGTTGTAACAAGCCCCTGCACCTGATTAACAATTAAGGGGGAATTCGACCCTTCTGTCGAGCTGCAGGCACCAGATTGAATGTTCATTGGTATTTAAAACGATATATAATCAATCCAAATGACACTTGTTTATAATATAATGTTCTTGTATAGATTTTTTTCATTTTCAACAAAAGTTTAAGCATTTTACAAGGATTAGTCCACATGTTACAGTTTTTTTAATTTTTTTTCTTCTATGCCGCGTTTTCTTTCTTTCCCTCTCCTCTCCCCCTTTCCCTCTTTCTTCCTGTCTTCTATCCTGTTTTATGATTTGTACGTTTAAGAAACACCTTTCGATGAATAGCACGCAACACCACACTATAAACTTTATAATCGTCAGTGAGTTAAACAAATATCCTTTGAAATAGTGCATTATCCTTCCGCTAAGGAGTCTCTCTTTCTCTTTCTCTTCTCGTCCTTTTCCTTAGAAGTTGCGGTTATATATTATTTTACGATGATGCCGACGCGATGCTAATATTATCTGATTAATCATTTTAACGAAAGAACAACACGGCCGAGGTCAATAACAAATGTTCGATCACAGGAAATCAGAAGAAGCCCATCGTGGATCCGGGAAAACAAAGATAAATTGTAGGACGTGATTATTAGTCGTAGCGTGCTTCCTTTACATCGATTACCCTCGTTAACAACATTACGTCTCTCCAATATTGAGCGCTACTGGCGCGAACCTCCTCTACCACTACGACCACCACGCTCCTGAAACAAAATAATGTAATAATCATTAAATCGTAAGCAAATAATAATCCTGTTTGAAGATTTCATAGTACAGATAAAAAAAAATCAATAGAATCTACCTTGCGCTGATGCAGATGAGGCTGATGAGGCTGATGTGGCTGATGACCATGCGGATGGTGGTCTCTGGACATATCTGAGGCATGTCCTCTATTCCTATGATTAGAAGAAGAATGATGATGTTGTATAGGATTGGTTGGGGCTTTACGCTGATCCTCCTCGGCTTGCCGGCGCTCGTAATGCCCGAAGTCGTCGAAGATGCTCGTAGAGTGACGATAGGTATGCAGAATACGGAGTACTGTGATACCTTTCGCGTGCGGGACCTCTTGTGCGTCTCGCGAGTTGGTCACCGGCTTATTCTCATTGTTCTCAAGTTTAATGTGTCGCAGTTGCACATTAGGAACATCTTTCACATATATCCAACGGACGCGAAACTGACCCTTCCACTTGTCCTGAGACCATACACTACTGTTGCTCTGATAGTCAACAGGGGAGACCATCTGCGCCATGCCGCAGAAATGACCGGATCCATTTACAGAGAAGAACAAATAAAGAGGCGCACCTTCGCGACTTGCCTCCCGGTAAGCCTGATCCAGCCGCTTATTACCATGCTCCGTGCTGCACCAAATTTCATACTTAATGGATCGATGGATGTCGTCCTCTGAATATGATTTGATCACGAAAAACCTCGCGCCAGGTGCAGCTTGATCAAAATCCACAGGATTGTAGTCGTTCTTTACTTTCAGTTCATCGAGAACCGGATGCGATGGATTGCCCTGGACAAGTTGCTGTTGTTGTTGTTGCTGCTGCTGTTGATGTTGCTGTTGCTGCACTTGCTGCTGATGTTGTTGTTGCTGATGGTGATGTTGATGCGACTGCTGATGCTGCTGTGATTGCGGCGACATATGAATTTGCGTTTGTGACTGTGGCTGCGGGATCGGTGGAGTTGCCGTTGTGGACGGCTGCCTGTTCCAACACGGTTGTGGGGGCTGTTGCGGTCGTTGCTGCCTCTGGACGGGCGGAGGCGGTGGCGGAATCGGCGGCATCTGCGGCGGTGGAAGCGCCGTAGGCGGCGGCGCGGAAGACTTGCCCTCGCCCCACGTTCCGATGTCCATGTTGTGCTTACCTGGCACGATAGGCGGTGGCGGCATGCCCGCCTTTTTCTTCATTCCTTGCGAGGATGAGAGTGGCGGCACCGGTTTCGCCGGCTGACTCGCCACACTTGCCCACGTTATCTTTCTCGGTTCCTTTGGCTCAGATTTAATCTGTTGTGCCGTAGCCTGCTGCGGATGTTGCTGATCTTGTCGTGGTAGCTCACTGCCACCACTGCCGCCAATAGACAGACCCTGCACACCCTGCTCAATGGTCTTGATCTCGCCGGTACCGCTTGCCGTCGGATTAACATAGTTCTCGTTGCCGCGTGGCGGTTGATAGTAATCCTCGTACTTGGTCCTCCTTGGTGTACCCCATGTATTGAAGTCGCCGTTGCCGTGGAAGTAATTGAATGGCGGTTGGCCAAACGCGTTGAAACCCCCGCCAGCTGCCGACGCTGAGAACATGCCATCCATGCCATACGCATCATGGCTTATTTGACCGCCATAACTGGACAAAAAGGCGACTGGATCGGTACCGTTCGACCACGTGCCATCGCCGGCGCCGAAGGTTTGATAAGAGAACGAGGTACCGGCATAGTACGGGCTGTACGGATCGCCGGTGCCGATTGGATAATTTGAGTGATGCTGAGCATTGTTGCCACCCCGCCACGAGTCAAAACCAGTGTCCTCGCCAGCGGCATGCTCCGTTTGTTGTTGCTGCTGGTGTTCCTTAGGACCATTGCTCACTATCCGAAACAAAACTCTGTGTTTATTCAGTGTTCGAAAGTATATGTAGCAATTAGGTGCATATGACACGACAGCAGTCGAAATATTGCTCGTTCCTCAAATAGATTGTTAATATTATTTCAAGAAGTTTTTCAAAATAAATATAAACTCGCATTGTAGATACTAGAACAGTATAATTTATAGCACTTTATTGTTACCTTACATCAATGAAATTACATCATTTAGATAATAAACTAATAAAGGGAAGTACACACATCCAATGTATATAACTCGATAGTTACAATTATATAAGTTAAAAGATTTAAAATGTAATGAGAAAAAAAAAAACATCAACATTGTTGTATTCTACTAGAGAGATTTAAATTATACAGCGCATTTTAAAATCTTTTAATTTTATTGTAGAGAACAGGTTCAATCTCTTCATTATGTAGGCAACAAGATCTATTCTTCAGCTCTATCACAAACCTCTCACACGTTCAATATATACACAACTACATTTCTCCGAGTATCCAAATGATTAACGTAGTATTATCCTCCAATAAAAGAGTTCGTTCTTCGCTGCTCTCAATTCAACTCGCGCGCTTCTTCTACGAGAGCTCTAGACGACGAGTATAACAGCAAGGAGGAAGGTCGTCAGGGTGCGAGTTGCTGGTGGGGTTACTCACCTTGATTGCTAGTTTGTCCTTTCATCCGCTGCATGCCGTTGCATGAAAAAACATACAAAATTTAGAGAAATGCCAGCCCTCGGCAGCGTAACGGTAACAAGGGGGAGGCACGTGAGGAAGGGAGGTATGTGTGAGTTGTCTGCCGCGGTAGAGCGGCAACAGCAACGGTGCGACACGACACGACACGGCACGGCACAGCACAGCGCGGCGCGGTACAGCACAGCACAGCGCGGTGCGGCGCGGCGTGTAACGCGTCAACACAACACACTGACCTGGTTTGAGACAGCGCCTGCCAATCCGCTTGACATAACCTGCGACTCGCGCGGCTGCCTCGCGTGTCGTCGTCGTCGTCGTCGTCGGCGGCGGGCGTCGAACGACGGCGGCGGCGGTGGCGGCGGCGATCGTATCGGAGGGGGACGAACTAGGTTCTTAGGATAGACTTAGGCGGTCGAGTCGAAGGATGCACCGGCTGTGTGGGACGATCGCGAAAGCGCGATTAGCATCCAGCGATCTCGTCTGCTTGTGTTTTTCTCCCTCTCTCTCTCTCTCTCTCCTTTCTTTCTCGTTCACTCGCTGGTTTGTTTGCTTCTTCGCGGTGAATTCGGCTGCTGCTGTTGCTGCTTCGCACTCCCGGGTTGTCTCGCGCACGGCGTCCGCGACTCCGCTCTTTCTCTCTATGTACCGCGATTCTTCCCGCTGTTCCTCCGCGCGCGCGCGCGCGTGCGTTCGCCCGACGTGGCCGTAGTCTCGTCGAGCGCGAACCAAGCGTAAGCAGACCGAGCCTGACCGCGCACCAAATGTCCCCGGCCCGCTCGGAAGTCTTTGACGGAACAGTTCGTTGCTGCGTATTACACTTGCGGCACAACGGGCCACCAGGAGTAACCGAAGTTTCCGAACGGATTCCTCGGCTTCGAGCAACAACTACGTGATGTACACTGACCTCCCGTGTCCACTCGCAGGCACGCCAACCCGCGCTCTCGAACGAATGTCACCAGGCTTCCCCAAGTAGACTTTGAAAAATCTGTCGTGATGAGAATCGTTTTCCTTAATTACTTCGTGCCGTTGTACCTTCTTTTTAAAACTTGAATGTAGATTTGCCTTGTTAAATGCAAAAATATTTTTATATCAAGAACAAAAATGCATACACACACACATACATATATCTGGTCTGATCTATTGCGTGAAGTTAGCTGCAGTGATAAAGAGCCATCTTCGGATATATCTTTCTCTTTCCTTTTAAGGCGATGTCGTGTCTTTCTCTTTTTAAATATCATATGTTGTGATATATTGCATTTAAATATCCAACCATAATTGTCCATTGCATTAGTATAATAGTTATAGTATGTCTATTTTTATCAATGTAGGTTAACTTTAATCTTAATTTAACCCATTTTTTATTTTTTTTCCAATTACCGGTATTTATAATCCCATTCTTATATTTTCAAACCATCTCAAGTAATGTCTTAAAATGCTAATATATATAGTATTGTAATTGGATTATAACATCTTAAGATTGGAGACGCAAGAACAACTACGAATACTGGTGTAAGAGAATTAGAATAATATAAAGAGAGAGAGAATAAATCTTACTGGGATTAAAGTGAATCTACATTGATGGAAATAAACAATGATCGTGTAGATAAATCTTAACGTAAATAACGAAAAAAAGAATTTATAATAAATCTTTGGAAATCGTAAAATTTAAATTTCGATTTTTCTTTGATTATTTTCTTATTTATTTTGTCTATTTTTAAGAAATAAAATTCTTGCGGTTTGTGATCTTAGACTCTTAGACTTCAAATTCTAAAAATTTTCGATTCTTGTAATTTTATTTCTATTTAATTAATATCCTCCCTTTTATTTATTCCCATCTAGCAATTTATCGATTTTTGAAAGTATAGATTTTTTACTTTCTTAGAGTTCTAGGAAATTTTAAAATTTGGGTTGGTACTATTTTTAACCAGTAATTACGATCCAATACTTATTTTTTAATTTAGGGATTTTAAATTTTAAATTATTGGAAAAAATTTCTTGTTGTCAATAATTAGCAAGCATCATAGCAAAATTAATTACATGTGCTTTAATCAATAATTTTTTACCAATTGTGCTCGGATCACATCCAATTCCATAAAAATATAGAAAATAAGAAACCTGAAGAAATATAAATAATTATCGACAGCCAGAAATGTTTCAATAATCTAAATTACCTGAACTTAAAAATAAGTGTAGGAATGTAATTAAAATTAAAAATAACAAAAATTCCAAAATTTTTTAAATTTAACTTTTTAAAGGAAAATATAAGAGACTTTTATTCTAAATATTATTCTAAATAAAATATAACAAAGATAATGTTTCACAAAATATATTAGCACATACTTTTGTTACAATTGTTGAAAGCAATTAGCTATAATCTAAACGACAAAAGATATATGAAGTACAAAAATAAAGTATAAGTTTGTCACAAGGAAAGTTTTCATGCTAATTCATAGTGTTTTATAAGTACAGATGATTCCTAATTACATAATTTTATACGACGTACAGTTGTAACGTTATAAAATTTTGATAATAACTTTATTTATCTCATTAGTCACAATATTAGATAAGATTACAATTCTAATTGCTATGGCCACAGAAAATAACTATTTAAGAATAAATCGTACTACTTCAATTAATGTAACAACGAATACCACTTGCATGATATATCGCAAAAAGAAATAAATCGTTTCTAGAACTGTCATTATAATACTGAAAAAGAAATTCGAGATATATTCAACGATATTCATGTGATGAATTCAGTAGACATGCGACTATCATCTGGTATATTCATCATATGAAAATTGACCCAGTTTATTAATTCCCCGAATATTTTATATACATTAACAATAATATATTGTCAAATCTAACAAAGTACATATTCTGTAAAGTTAAGTAAGATTTACTTTTAATACGATAAGACAATCTGATCATTATACTTTTCATCTGTCTTTCTAATTGTATGATGTAGAAACACTCATACGCATACACTATATCGTGTTTGCGTCGTCGTTTATCTCCAATGACTGATCATACGAGACTGTGATAAAAAGTCTTTGGTTATACTTTCTTACAGCAAGAATAGCTCAAGATGCTGGTTTATTACTTTTTGTTTTAAACAAATAAATATCTCTGGCATTTTTCTTTTTTATTCCTTTCTCCTTTTTAATTGCTTCAATTTCTGGTTAGCCAGGAGAAGGCTTTTAAAATAAAATATGCTACGGTCGCGATATATAGAAGCTTGTCTCTTTGCTGGCGATGTAGCATGTCTAATTCGAGTGCCATCACTCTGCGGTTTAATTTACCTACTTGACGACGTAAATGCTGAACTTCCTCGGTGGGCGGCAGAGATACGTCGAGAGCATTAAAGGGTGTTTGTTCTCTATATAAAAGTATAACAAAATAAGAAATAAAGTATTTTGTAATAGATTTTTTATCCTAGTATCAAAAATGTTGTACCTGACATGTCTCGTTATCTGTGTTTCTGCATTATAAGCTTTAGGTACATCCACTGGTTTTGCAACTTCATTGTGATTTATAGGAGGGTCATCTTCATCCACTGCTGGGAAATAGTGATTGTCCAGAGTCAAGATTCTTGGAGGTGTCTGTCGATAACGATAAAAATTTGATGACAAACTGTCAATCTAGAATTTTATAAACATATTACCTGTACTCTGACTATAGCAGGCTCGGTACGCATTACAGCATTTTCTAAAACTATCTCTGGTGGTGGTGCCTTGGTACCAACATGTTGCTCTTGTCCTGTAACGAATAATTTATACAAGCCTATCACAAAAGAGTAAGCAAAGTAACATAGTAAAATATTTCTGTAATAAATGCAAAATGTTTCAGTCATTTAAAATAAAATCTCACCGACAACAAGAATCCTGTCTGGAACATGCATTTCAAGTTTCTCCATAGCAGGTATTTGATTCCACATAGCTCTATTTGTGATAGTAATGTTTTCGTCTGGGTAATCTCCGTTTACACGAATGCTTTTGGGAACTCGCATCTGCGTATTGATATCCGCAGGAAAATTTGGATCATAAAAGATGTCTGTTTCTCCGTTAAAATGTGTTGGACTATGAGTCTTTGACATTATAACTGAAACTGCATTTTTATTATAAAACGATCATTATGTAAATCCATGTATAATATTGAGCACAAAAAATAAAGCTTTATGATTGGTATTTAGGTTGATATTCATAGTTGATATTATTATATTTAAGAAGATTGTCTCAAATACAATCTTTAAAATATCAGAAGTCAATTACAGAGCATATTAGCTGTTTAAGACATTGCTTAAGACTATTTTAAAAAAAGAACTATGAAAATATCAATCCATGTTTTGTCATTGACACAAAATTTTTATATATCATATAAAAAAGTGCAAAACGAATGTGTTTTGCAAACAGATGTAGAGTTAATATAATGTGCGAACAGTGTGTGAATCCTAATATATAACAATATATATAAGGAAATTAATTCGTTTATTCTTTATAGCTAAATTACTCTTCTTAAAATAAAATTGATATATATTTAGGGTTTAAAATAAGATTAAAGATATATGTACATATAAAGACATAGGTATTTTAAATTACAATATGTGTTATTAAAATATATATCTTTAATCCTATTTTTGTTTCTATACTGAATTGCATTGTTTTCTACTAGAAAAATTAGTTCAATACTGGTGCATACAGAATGCACTTGAATGCAAATCAATTCACACATTTTTAGTGTTAATAAATAATTTAACCCTGTTAATTACATATTCTTTATTGTCACTTCATAACCTTAAAAGGATTAAATTGCACTAAATTGTATCAGTGTTGCACTAATTTTTCCAGTAAAAAATGCTATAAAACTTTGACTATTTAATATTTGGTGAACAAAATTAAAATGATAAATCACACATCATATGTTTTATGCAGAGTGCAACTTTGTCCAACTCGTTAAACTTCAAATATATATCTATTTCTATTTTAAGTATAATGAATGTATATTAGTTCAGCTATAAAAAGAACACTCTTTATCTTAAATACAAAATAAGTATTCTTTTTCAACTGGTTAATTAAGTGAACAATACAATGTTTCCTTGTCAACAACACATTTCACACAAGCAATAGTCGAGACACAAGGGTCAGCGTATAATCTTCCTCTTTGTTTTTTTATCACTCACTCGTCCATGACAAACTTTAGATATACGGTTAGAAGTCATTATCGAGGCTGCGCCGAAATCATCCGGTATTACATTATCATCCGCAAAACAATTATAAATAGATACAGATTGTTAGTAACCAACCAACAAATGTTGTTATGCGAGCATTTCTCCGTAAAGAAAAGAATATTTACCCTTAATACCTGGTTCGTCAGATATAAAACCTCTCTCCGAAGTTCGTTACAAATTTGACGGGTTAAAATTCGAACATAGGTTATGTAGTCATGAAGGCTGACGTATGTACTATGCAAAGTGGTTACGAGAGCTGCATTCATCCAATCGGAGATGGGGTACAATGAACGCGATGCTACAAAATGCTTTAAAGCGTTTTTGATTGGTCAATGTATACAATTCTTTTATTTGATTGGTCTATCAAACGATTCGAAGCGAGACTTTAACCACAGCCATGATTGAATCGAACATGACGCGCGAAATTCAGTACTAATTTTTACAAAACTAGTTACATTACAAAACTTCATTACAAGATGAATTACTAAAATAATATATATATATAAAATCAGGGAATGGAAAGTTACTTTTTAAAAGTAACTAGTTACAGTTACTCGTTACCGAGTAAAAAATGTAACTAGTTACAGTTATCGCTTTTTAAAAGTAACTCGTTACAGTTACCGTTACTTAAAAAATAACTTTTCGTTACTTTTCCGTTACTTTTTTAAATCAATTTAAAAATGTACTTTTGCATTTTTTTTTATATGTAATACTGATAAATATATATAGTTTTATTTAAAAAAAAAAAACAATGTAGAATGGCTCAAATAATAAATTAAATAAAAGTAAAATGAGAAGGGTTACGAGCCAAAAATGAAACAGTTTATTTCCGATAAGAACGACGATGACAATGTAATTAAATGTATAAATATATATTAGAACAACAACATGGATAAAACAAGATAAAAACAAACGATGTTTCCACACTTATTGTCATCGTCTTTTAAACTGCTTCGCTTTTGGGTTCGTAGCCCTTCTCATTTTACTATTATTTAATTTATTTTTTAATTTTTTTTAAACACAATTTTGTAATTCTAAAACCTGTAAAATATGCAGCAAACTGAAATATTTGTATGTCCTATGTATTACATAGAAGATAGAAGTGTAAAATAATTACTGAATCATAACGGCCGAATGTCTAAGGGCTTTCAAGTCTTATTGATAAGCGCTATAAATAGCATGTATCCAATCGAACCGTGTTCAATCGTGTGCAAAGTAACGACAAAAGTAACTGTAAATTTCGTTACCGTTACCCAAAAAATGTAACTCGTTACCGTTACAGTTACCAAAAAAAGAAAGTAACGCAGTTACCAGTAAAGTTACCAAAAAAGTAACTTGTAACTGTAACTTCGTTACAAGTAACGAGTTACTTCCATTCCCTGTATAAAATGTACATTTTGAAAGAAAAAAGGATTAATACGTTTACAATATAACTGTTTATTACAAATAATATAATCAAATCATAATTTGCGTACAAAATGAAAATCTTATTGTTATAAATCAAATTTCTATTGTCTTCATAAGCATAATTGTAATACTGATCTATAATATTCCCTATGGTTTCAAAATTTTCATTAATTGGTAGTAAACAAAATACAATATTTGACAAAGCTTGATTATTATACTAATAATTTATGCATTTGTATAAAAATGCAATATTATATATAAAAATAATTCTAATAATTATATTTAGTACACTTTGAAATTATATGCCATTTGAAAGCACTAGATATGTATAACATTGTATGTGTAATATCATTATTCTTCTTTATATTTCTTTTGGAAGATTTTTTTATATTTCTTTGATGTTTCTTTATATGTGTATAAGTGTTTTATAACAAAAAAGATTTATTCAAAATTAATTTAATAAAATTAATCTTGTATAATACTCTGATAATAAAATAATAAATATAGATTATATGTATGTCTGTATATATAGATAATATATATAAATCAATAACAAATAATAATAACAAATATTAACAATCTGAATTTTACGTTGTCTTAAATTAAGAAAAAAATTTGATAATTTTCTCTTGCATCTATAACAATTATTCACACAAATATCACTGATTACAGACTAAGTTTCTATCGAGAATTCAAACTGGATCAAAGTGTAAGAACTGACCAACCATAGTCAAGCATTCTTGCGTCTTATTCAACTATAAAAGAAGAATACTTAACTGTGACTAGTCAATTCCTACATACATTGCAACCCAATCCAAACCTTCGATGAAAACTTAGTCATAGATGCAGAGAAAATTAAAGTTTTTGATTTAATAATTTTATAGTCATTTTGTCATTTTAGAGAAAGAGCATGAAGCAATTAATTATTATATGAAAAATAAAAATTATTGGCGATATAAATCTGACAAAATGTGATATAGAATACACAATTGCTCTAAATTTGCAACAAATTTGGTGACTAATTTTGGTGACTGTAATATTATGCTTCATATTTTTTACATAGACAATCAACCTAACTTGTTTTTTTTTTTCAATTTGTACTTTTTTCTGTTATGTACAAAAAATTAGTGCTATAATTGTACCAATGATAACAACTATTATTATTATCCTAGACAGAGATATCGGTAATAAATAAGAAAATCTTCCTCTAGGTAGGTAAATTTGAGTTAATGAACAGTTTTTTTTAGATTCTATTATAAAGCTTTCCTTTGATGAGTCTTCACAACTTTTAAAAGAGTTTTCATACTTAGTTTGTGCTACAGGTTGAACGTACATAAGTGATGGAGCAGAAATCTATAAATGATATACTGTTTAAGAGATAAGTAAGATATAAACAAGTTTTTTAATTCATTAATTGATCAATTGTATTATGCGTCAATTTTGCTTCATAAAATCGTTTTAAATCAGGTCTGTACATTTGCACATCACACATTTTCAACTAATGAATTAAAACTCTCGTTTTACATTGCATTACCTAATAGTATTTCATAATCAAACTTGGATCTAATTCTATAGAATATTATCAATTATTTACCTTACGAAAAATTTTCCTTTTATATGGTTCATATTGATGACTCAAACGACGTATATATCCTTCTAATGGTTTGCGGGATTTTGGTTTACATGAAAAGCTAATAAAAATATAAAAAGTTGATAACTAGTAACTACTATTAAAGTATTATAATTAACATGAGATGTAAAGCAGTAGCAGCACAAAAGAGATAAGGAAATCAATGGTGCAACAAAGCATCTATTTATATAGGCTCATTTATACCAATAAATTAATTTTAATCCTGGTTCAATTTCCTCTACATCTATTTCTAATTCTTAAAATGAGAAAGAAATAAAGAATTAATTGAATAAAAATTAAAATTAAACTACATTGATAGAAACGAGCATTTATGCAAAAACTTAAACTCTTAAGAATTTTTTTACATTCTATTACTATTAATTATTAGCAAGATTATAAATTTTGAGATTTGTGATAGAGCAATGATACCTCGAAAAAAATTGTCTACTGTCCATTCTGCAACTTTCACAATTTTTCTTCATTTGTTTTATTTTGTTGCAAGATCTCGTTAAAAGCATGGTTGGAAGCATATTCAGGGAGTCATTGTGTATCTCAAAATATGAGGTGAAAAATTACAAAAGTGAGTAAATTCACTAGAATATTCAATTTAATTGGTCAATATCTAGAGAATTTGTTCACTTTTATAATCTTCACTTTATTTCAAGATACACAATAGACTCAGATTCCTGTAAAATTGTTGAATGGCTATCGCTGCATTGCGCGTATTTTCAAACCATTTCAAACTGTGCGATGCAGTGTTGCAACCATGAAGGAAGATATAAGGAGACTCCACTCGGTCTCGCCAGTCTACAAGACATGACCTAGGTATTGATCATGAAACTTTTTCCCTAGGATGAAAAGTGAAAAGTGAGAATTTTTATCATTGAAGTTAATGGAGAAATTTTTCACTTTTCACTTTTCATCCTAGGGAAAAAGTTTCATGATCGATTCCCTAAAGTGGACCCATTTTAGGTTTCGAGTTCCGTTTCCGATTCTCGACACTCGTAGCGCTCGTGAATTTAGTAGTGCTGCGCATAATGAGTGCGAGTAAGAGAAATGATCATTTCTTTTACTCGCACTCATCAGAATCGGAAGCTGAACTCGAAACCTAAAATGGGTCCACTTTTAAGCGGAGAGCACAGACTTTTGCATAACGCATAAACCATATACATAAAGAATTTGATTGGTCCACTGACTCATGCATAAGAAAATGGACCAATGAAATTCCTTATGCACATGCTTTATGCGTTATGCAAAAGTCTGTGCTCCCCGCTTTATTTTACGGAGTGGAGTCTCCTTATATCTTACTTCCTGGTTGCAACCATGCAATCTTGCAACATTTCTGACGTCAAAGTGATGAAATTTCAAGCCATACACACACACACATGAGAATCAGTAAGAACCATAAATAAGATAGTATAAACAGAGAGAAACCTGAGAGTGGACAGTCTAGCCTGTTTCATGTACCAAATCTTAAGGCCGGAATCAAACTACGCATTGAAAATTGAGATTGAAGATTGAATTTTGGCTATTCAAAATAATAGGAGCTAAAATTTCTTTATTGATCAAATTTCAATTTTCAATCTTCAATCTCAATTTTCAATGCGTAGTCTGATTCCGGCCTAAAACTGTTGAACCAATAAGCATCCAGCATAAAGTTGCCATATTGATTAACAATCTCCAATGCGTAGTGTGATTGCGGCCTTACGCATTTCATGTGTTTTGGGCTTGATACCTTGGTGGCAGTCTGGTGAGAATCTGAACATAAAAGTTGGGAGTTTTATTTCCCGCCAAAATTCATGGAACTACGAAGTGAAATGCCGCGTGCATGTCAGTGTTGTCAAAAGTGTTTCACGAGAAGAATATAATGGACGATTCGCAGGGTAAGTGTGTGTGTACCACCGAATATATTTTTTAAACATCACGCCACGATAAGTGTGTTACACATTTATGAATGCTTTGAATCTTTTATTTGTATTTTTGTCATACCTTTTGTTTACTTGTTTAGATTTGTTTTTATTTCTGCACTAAACTGCACTACAAATCTTCTTTCGCCAAATTCCATCTCTCTAAAAAAACATATTTATTTCAAACTTTAAAAGTATATACTACTGTAGCTCATATGAGAAATAGACTTCAAGTTTATAATGTATATTTGGTAATTCAGTAAGTGGTAATTATATTTTTATAATTGTTGAAAGAATAATTCTTTCATAGGTCTGTTTCATAGTACAGTAATATGTATTTCACTATATTACGTTCTTATATCATGTGCTATTAAAATAATCACTATAATTTTAGTTTACTTAATCATATTTTAGCATCTACGTCTGGCAGGTCCAGGCGTCAGAAGATTGATAAGACTGGTAGGCTCTCGGCGTTGGAAAGATTGAAGGAAGCTCGAACTGGTAGTAAGCGCAAGTACGAGATTGAAGAGCTAGAAAATGTTTACGATGAGGTAGATGAGAAAGAATATAGTAATACTGTTTTAAAACGTCAACGAGATGATTGGATAGTTGATGATGGTACTAAAAGGGTTTCTATATTACTTTATTAATTACTAAAAAATATTTTATCATTAAAACAGATTTAAATTTATATTGAAAAAGTGACGTACTTGAAAAATATTTCATAAGATATGTCTAAAAATCTCTACTTCAAAGAGATATAAAAAGATATAGAAAAATATATTAAACTTTAATATTAAATCATTGAAGGAGAAAGCGGTTATATTGAAGATGGAAGGGAAATTTTTGATGATGATCTGGATGAAGAAAGTATTCAGGAAGCGAGAAAACAGAAGAATAACATGGCTGGTCCTAGAAAAAGAAAGAAGGAGGACAACAAGAAGAAAGGAGATATTCAAAGTATGATTAGGAATATGCCTTCTAAGAAAGATGCTAATGTAGTTCAGATTAAAGATGATGATATTTTGGGAGAATTGCTTAGTGAGATTTCTACTGATAAAAAGATAACAAATAGTTCTAAATCGGGTAGCAACAAAAATAAATTTTGTCATACGGTTCATTCTAACATTACGTAAGTTGATGAGTTCTGTTTATTACATGTATGTTATTTTATAAAACTTAATTTTATGTATATATATATATGTTTATTACAGACAAACAGCTTCATTTATAAACCAAAGAGAAGCTGATAAAATATTTGAAAAATCAGTGAAAACTGATGCGTCAAATTTTAAAAATATTGCACAAAGTGAAAGTCAAATAATTGAAGATGAAGATGAAATGACTTTATTTGATGCGTCACAGAAGAAGAGCACAAGTAAATCAGTAGAATTAAATAATAGTTCAAAAGTTGAAGAAAATTCAAAGCCAGAAGATCAAAATGCAAAGAAATCAATAGAATCAAATAAGCAAAATGCAAGTCAAATTATTGAAGAAGAAAATAGTCCTACAGTGGATCTTAGTGAATGTGTTGCAGATGTGAGTTGTCTTGTTTTATTATTTATATTAAAGTAGTGCTATATATAAAATTGTTGCAGCTGTCTACTATAGATTTTGATGATGGAAGTATGGATACTGACTTTTCCTCATTGGCAAATAACATTAAATCTCAAAAAAATAAAATAGATGTAAAAATTGCTACTCCTAAAACTTCTGTCAAAAGTATGAAAATTGGTAATGCCGTTGACTTATCAAAAGTAGCGCCGCAACTAGTCAAGATAAAAGATGAGGAAGTATTTAGATTCTATTATCTAGATGCATATGAAAATCCTTACAAGAATCCTGGTACTGTGTATCTCTTTGGTAAAACTTATGTATCTAGTTATGATACATACTGTTCATGTTGTGTTATGGTGCATTGTATACCAAGGAGAATATATCTCTTGCCTAGAAAATATGTACGTATATTTTTCAAAGTTATATTTTTGTTTCTAGTATTATTTGATATATGGATCTACTTGTATTTTTAAATTGTTACTAATGAATGTTTTTTTTATTGTTGTGAATGGCAGATAAAAAACTCTGAATCACAATTAACTACCATGGAGGATGTATATAAAGAGTTCGATGAGTACGCCAACAAGATGCGTATAATGGAGTTCAATTGCAAAGAAGTGAAAAAGCATTATTCCTTTGAAAAGGAGGGTACACCGAAAACTTCGGACTACTTGGAAGTCAGATATAATGCACGTTATCCAGCAATCGATTCTGATTATTCGGGTCCAGCGATAGAATACGTATTTGGTACAACAGTGAATGCATTAGAGCTGTTGCTTATTGAACGTAAAATTAAAGGACCTTGCTGGTTAGACATTAAGAATATATCGCCCACTGCAGGGCGATTTGCTTGGTGCCCACAGATTGTACGTAAACATATGTTACATACATTATAACAATAAAAAATTAATTCGTTACATTAATTTTATACTATAATGCAACAGGTGGTTACTTCAGACATGGACAATATATCGCTGTGTTCCCAAGAGAAAGCTAAACCTCCAATGGTGATAGCGACTTTAAATGTGAGAATGTGTTTAAACGCAAAGTTGCAGAACGAAGTAGTTATGGTTGTTGTATTAATTCATTGTAAGTACAATGTCGATAAGGAACCACCAAAGCCACCTTATGAACGTCAATTTTGTTGTAAGTTTATTTTTACATTACAATATCATTCACTAATTGTTTTCTTCACTTTCTTTAATAATTAAATTGATATTTTAGAATGTTAATATTATTTTGTAATTTAAATACAGAAAAAAATATTTTTATTAGCCTCGACAGAAAGTAAGACATCCATTTACCTTTAAATCGTAGATGTTTCTTCATTTATTTTATCAAAACATTAATGAAGGCTAAATATTAATTTGCACCTTTATACAGTTGTCACACGTCCACGAGATACTCCGTGGCCGCGGCAAATTCGTGATACCTTTCTGAAAGTTCCGAATACCGAAGTAATAAAATGTGAAACTGAAAGCGATTTACTTGAAGAACTGTTAACTGTAATGCAGACAGTGGATCCTGATTTAATAATAGGCTACGACTGTGCATTTCAATTTGATGTTTTAATGCAGAGAATGTTTGCATTGAAAGTGTCTAATTGGAACAGAATGGGAAGATTAAAATCAACGACTCCTCCCTTACTTAGGGTAAAATATATCTTATTTCTTTTCAATAAATTAAAGTTAAAATAGTACAATTAATATATTATATTTTTATATAATGTATAATACTAAAACTATATTTATACAATATAATTGATATGTGAACATCTGAGGATAATTTTTCTGACACAAGATTATACAATAATCTTAGTAATATTTATACAGGGAAAAATAATCCTTAATCAAGCGTTTGTTGGTCGTCCAATTTGTGATATACAAGTTTCGGCAAAAGAATTGAACTTAAAAGTTAGGAGTTATGATCTGCAATCACTTTGCAGCGCAGTAAGTCATATTCGGCACATTAATACTGTATTATTTATACAATCAAACAATTAATTTTGACAAATATTTAGGTATTAAAGATAAAGGAACATGAATATAAAGAGATCACACCAGCGGAAACTCTATCATTTTTCAATACAGCGGATAAACTGTTAAATCTAATGCATGTGACATTAAAAGAAGCAAAATACATTATAACCATAGTGATGGATCTTAATGTTATACCACTTGCACTTCAAATTACTTGTTTAGCAGGTACATTTCAATATTTTTTGTTTTTAATAGAAAATATTAATTACAATTAGTTTTTTTTTTATTAATAATTGAATAAATATAGGTAATATTTTATCGAGGACGCTATTAGGCGGAAGAGCGGAAAGGAATGAGTATCTGTTGCTGCATGCTTTTAACTTAAAAGATTATATAACGCCAGATAAAAAAATTGAAAAGAAGAAACAAAACGATAGTAAGCTATTTATATATTATGTATATTGTTATTATGAAATTACTATTTATGCTTTGTATATTAATGTCAGATATTTGTTAGATGGTCCACGTAGAAAGGCTGCGGCGTACACTGGAGGTCTTGTACTTGATCCGAAGAAAGGTTTTTATGACAAACTAGTACTTTTGATGGACTTCAATTCTCTATATCCGAGCATTATACAAGAATACAATTTGTGTTTTACCACTGTGCCCGGTGCAGCATATACTGACGTTGAGGTAATTTTTTCACATGTAAACATTGAGCAGCATATTTATATTAAAACGCAATTTGCATGGTGTAGCAATTAACTATTCCTGAGTCGAATCTGGAGCCAGGTGTGGTTCCGACAGAGATTCAGAAATTAGTCCAAAGTAGACAGCAAATCAAACAGCTTATGAAAACGCCAAATCTATCACCGGAACAGAAAATGGATTATCATATCAGGCAAATGGCATTGAAGCTCACGGCTAATTCCATGTATGGATGTTTGGGAGCGATACATTGTCGATTTTATGCTAAAGGCCTTGCCGCTTTAATAACAGGTAAGATATAAAAATTTAAAACGTATGTTAATAATTTAAAGCATTACCGGTTTTTCAGCCAAAGGTCGGGAGATTCTAGAAGATACGAAACACTTAGTTGAAAAACTGCAGTACGAAGTAATTTATGGCGACACCGATTCTTTAATGATAAATACCAATATTTTAGAATATGACGATGTTTTCTCGATCGGCAGAAAGGTGAGAAAGATATTCCATCGTATGATTTTGTACTATAATTCATAATACATTTTACATTTATATTATGCAAAGGTATCATTAGCATCACTAGAGTCAAATATTTTTTAGATTATGCGTGAAGTCAACAACCGATACAAGAAAGTCGAGTTAGATATCGACGGGGTATTCAAATATCTATTGCTATTACAAAAGAAGAAATACGCTGCCGTTACGATGTCGAAATTACCAAATGGTCAAATACAATTGATACAGGAACACAAAGGTTTGGATATCGTCAGAAGAGATTGGTGTCCATTAGCCTGCGACACTGGAAAGTTAGCAAATACACATTTGACGTTATTTTTAGAGATTTTAATTTTATTTAAATTTACTCTTGAATTATTTTTTCTTTTATAGAAAAATTTTGGATATACTTCTCTGCGATCAATCAAGCGAAACGCGTTTGGAACAAGTCGTTCAGATTTTACAGAATGTTGCAAAAAATGTAAAAGAAGGAACGGCGCCACTGTCATCATTTGTTATTACTAAACAGTTGTCGAAAAATCCGGATGCGTATCCAGATAAAAAACAATTATCTCATGTTATGGTAGCACTTAGACTAAATAAAGCAGGTGGTCGAATGTGGAAAGCCGGTGATACCCTGCCATACGTTATATGTGAGGTATTTTTATTTTCACAATTTAAATTAATAAATTTTCTGAATGAATCATAGAAATAAAAATATCGATAAAAGAAAAATATAAAAATAAGAAAAAATTTAAATATTAGGACGGAACCAATGCGAGTGCTACGGAACGGGCGTATCACATTGACGAAGTAAAGAATAATGAAAAATTAAAGGTGGATGTTAATTATTATCTGCTAAGTCAAATATTCCCTGTGGTATTACGAATTTGTGAACCAATCGAGGGTATCGACGATGTTTTCTTAGCCAACAATTTAGGTACTTCAGAGTTTTTATAAGTTGTAGAAATGGAATAATGCAGTATATTTACATATCAATTTGTTTATCAGGTTTACAATTTATTTATAAACCTAAGACGATAGCTTGCGAGGCAACTCTGAACTTACCGCTAGCTATTAATGATGATAGGTTCAACAATTGTCTTCCTTTGACATTTAAATGCAACAATGAACGATGTAATACAGAAATAATTATTAAGGATACTGTTACAGAATTTGTAAGTGCGTTTCTTTCTTGTATTTAATTTTTTGTGTTTTATATAATTTCAAGATTATTCTTTAAGTATTCTTTTAATTAAATTGATTATTTTTAATGAGAATTATATTGTTATATATTTATATATATTATTGTCTACAGCATTCTGGTCGACAGTTATCACTTAGCATGTGCCCTAATCAGGATTGTAAATTACCACCTTGGAAATACGTAAATGTGATACAGAATGTAGTTCAGCTTGCCATGAGAAGAGCAATTAGCAAATATTACAGTGGTTGGTTGGAATGCGAAAATCCACTTTGTTCCAACAGAACGAGACGACTGCCGTTGGATTTCCCAAAGAAATTTCCAGATTGTTCAGTGTGCAAGGACGTTTCTATGAATCGAGTTGTAAGTTTATTGTGTCAATTTCATATATTTTTATATACTTTGAAGCTGTACAACATTAATATACACTTTTGTATATTTTTTCAGTATTCTGGGACAGATCTGTACAATCAATTGTACTATTATCATAAAATGTTCGACATCACTCAACCGGCTTACAAACGTAATAAATATTTTATCGTACTTTACGTTACAATATCTAGAAAAACGTAAGAATTGGACTTTTCTTTACAGATCTGCTATCTCAATGTTCACGGGATATGATAGCCGCATATAACACCCTAAAAGAGGCAATTGACAGGCAATTGAAGCGAAATAAATTTTCATGTGTAAATATCACAGGAATATTCAGCAACGCCACTGCTAATTCTACGGGAATGTTTGTGAGTCATGGTTCGCGCGAAGATTTCGATGAACTAGGGGATCTATCCGACGATACAGATAAAGAAATTTAAAGGAGAAATGCATCGGTCAACTAAAAATATAAGATATAAATCAAAAAGACTGTGACTAAGAAAATCGTATAAATTAAATTATTTATGAGGTAATTCCGTGCATATACGGCTCATTAGCACGAGTCCGTAACACATACGATAAATTCAAAGAAAGATGTATTACATCTCGTATGGAGGTAGTCCAAACTTTTCCGGTTGAAATTTCTCAAGACTGTCTAAGACTAGGGTCGCTTCAGTTGTATAACGTTTGGGCAGCATCGGATCTGGCACCATAACGACCTGCATTCCGGCGTTAAGTGCCGCTTTCACACCATTCGGTGCATCTTCGAAAACTAGACACTAAAAAGAAATTTGTAATCTTCGACACTGTAAGATACTCAGTTTTTAGATTTCAGTCACTTTTGGTCTTTAAATATAGTAGTTTGAAACCTAATAAAAAATATCTCACATGCTATGTTTGACAATTAAATGATCGTCTCTTTGACGAATCTAGATTGTCACGTTACCTTCGAAGGATCTGGATTGTCAGGGAAACGCTTGGCAGCTATGAGAAATATGTCAGGCTCCGGTTTTCCGTGCGCCACCTCGGGATCCGAGCCGCCGAGTACCTTATGATGAAAGAGTTCAAAGAGGTCCTGCCAGCGACTAGTTTTCAATTCATAGTTTTCTTGATCCGAGCTCGTGGCTAACGCAATTGGAACATTATTCTCTTTCAGGTGCTTCAATAATCTAACGGCGCCTGTTACACAGATTGTTGTTTAGTAATTCAATCAGAATTAACTAATGAATAGTCCAATATCAATATATGTATCTTGATATAGAGTATTACCAGGCATGGGATTGGTATGCGGAAACAACTCTTGATAGAGTCCAACAATTTCTTTCTTGAATTCTTCCGTTGTTAACGGTAATTCTAACGTCTCAACCACGTATCCAGCAACATCCTTGGTCTTGAAACCCATCGTTTGCGCCTTATGCTCCCATGTGAATTCTTTGCCATAACGATTAGTGATGTGGTTGAAAGCCTTGCTATACAGATGCTCTGTATCTAAAAAACAAAACATGATAAAGACTAATTATGAATTGTATAGTTAGAAACATATCTCAATACTTACTGAGCAACAAACCGTCCATATCGAAAATACAGTGCGTGACTTTGTTGTATGTGTTGATGGACATTTTGCAATTTAAATTTTAGGATATTTAAAAATCAAATGTTTTGAACATAAACAAGATGGAACAGCGAAGACGAACGAAAATACGATGCTGCAAACAGTGGTATTACGTCAATATCTCACTAACTTATCTATTATTTCTTATTATTATATTATATAATACATTTTTCTATTTTCATCATATTAACTTCGATACCGAAATTGATATCTTATATAATAAGACAAATGTTTTTTATTTCGAACAAGTTTTATGAATTTATGAAGGAAATGAGAGTGAAGCTTTATTTTTGATATGATACATATAATTCCTTTGAGAGTGTTGGTTACTAGGTATGTAAAAAATATATATTCAAAAATAAAATAAGAGAATATTTGTTTTTAATCGCAGAAAATATTAAAGTTGTTTTTGATTCATTTTTGATATGTATATTTGTATTTATATTAAACTTTTAGTAAACAAAAGCAGTGTATTTTAGCAGTTCTAGTATAGCATTTCTCATATCACACACAAACAATGTTTTAACGAGTATAGCTCCACGAAAAAATTGTAAAAAATAATTTATATAAATACAAAAATAAGATACATATTTTCATAATAAACAATATTTAAATATTCAAGTCTCGAAATAGAGAAAATATTTATATGAAAACAATTAGTAAATAAAAATAGATAAAAGTAAAATTTACAAGTACAGATCTAAGAAAGAATTGTAGAAAGATAACAATTTTTTATATTAAAAACTATTTAAATATTCAACTTAAAATTAAAAAAAATTCATATAGGCAATTGCTTTGCATGCCGAATCATACAGACCCTATGTTTTATTCTCTTAATTTCATCTTAAATTAATATACACACTAATTTACATCTATACATGAATATATTTTATGTACATACATACATCAATATATGTATAATATAATACATCATATATGTATAATATATATTACAAGTGTTTTTTTGTAACGATTCGTTTGACAGAAAATTCTTGAAATAAAAAATGATAAATAGAAAATGGGACGAATATGTTCGAGAACGTGAAGAGTGTAATCGATTGATTTTTTGCCGGTAACCTATCTACGAAAGATCGCAGGAGAGCAATTGATCAGTTGACAGACCAAATGGAATTGTAAATAA
This sequence comes from Cyphomyrmex costatus, assembly GCF_001594065.2. Taxonomy (NCBI): domain Eukaryota; kingdom Metazoa; phylum Arthropoda; class Insecta; order Hymenoptera; family Formicidae; genus Cyphomyrmex; species Cyphomyrmex costatus. Next base: position 8,365 of record NW_017278101.1, on the reverse strand, counting down.
CGCCGAAATAGTTCAGCTTTGCCAGGTTTAGTAAAAGGTTAGAGAAGTTTTCTAAAACCTAGCACTACCTTATTCTCGATGCACACGATGTTATCGTCAGTTTATCGTAAATTCCGAATTGCACTAGAGACTAGACTGCTTGTGCTGCTGAAAATCTACTGAAAATGAGACATGAATGCTGCTTCTCAGTTCTCGTCACCAGATGACGATCATTCACCTCTTTATCGGTGAGCTTGCGCAACAAAATCCTCGTTTTTCGCGCGAGAGTCAAGCCGATTAATCCCGGTCAATCATCAAAAAAAATGTCCCCAGGTAGAAATATTTTTCGGCTAGACATAAATGAGCACAAAGATAAATTTTTCTGGAATGACTTCGACCAAATTCCGATTAAGTATTCAGTCAGTTTTTACATTTAAAATCGTCTTAAGTACAGTACTTAAGATCATGACGTATATCATGCTTAAGATATCGTAAACTAATCTCAAAGCCGTAATATTAGCATCTTAACTTTCAAGTAAGCGTATAAAGTCAGAATTACTTTTTCTTCATCTTTTTAATCTCCCGAATAAATTTCTTGGAACCTCCAATCTGTTTAAAAGAAATTACAATATCACGAGTGAAAGACCAGATATTGTATGTACGATCCAGTATTTAGCCTCCTTGAAGAAGGAAAGTTCCAAAGCCTTCAATCATTGTATAATTTTGTCAGTGCATCTATCTAAAGGTTAAGACATTTACTTAAAAAATCTTGAAATAAAGAAAAACAGGTAGAATATGCATATCGGACCAAGAAATCAATTTGTGGAGTGAGAACTAAAGAAGACGCATGCGCCAAGTTTTGTACATTGCTTCGTTTTGTAACAGTATACGTGGTACTTGCCGTGTAATAACGTCACGGTGACACGCGGTGCTTTGGGCAAAACGAAAGAAAAAAGTGCTCTTTGTGTCGATACGTCGAATTTATATCATGACAGAATCCAAGAGGTCAAACGGTGGCAACGTATACTTTGCATGAAAAGCACAAGTACGATTAATCATGGATCAGCTAATTATCTTGGTGTCGGTGATTCACCTATTATACTGTCCATTTACAAAAGTCGAGGAAAGTTTCAATCTGCAGGCGATGCACGATGTTCTCTATCACGGCTTCAATTTAACGGAGGTAATGACTAAAACATTAAACGGATTGGTGTTACTCGACGATCATTGATCCACCCTGGCCAACTGATTGTGATTAGGCAGCCAGCGCACAAAAAGTGCCGTATTATATTTAGTAACCAGATACACGTATTTATAAACTCGCGATCAGCTGATGCCGCTCCGAATCCATTTAATGCATTAGCGGGCGATTTCGTATTTTTTCATTCTTTATTCAAGTGTTATCTTTTCTATATTGACACTTCTGGTAAATATATTACTGCTTTTTGATAGAAAAGTGATTCTCAAAATTAACAATTTTTTAGTAGAGTAATTTGAACAGTTTAAGTTGAAACAATGTTTTAATTAGAATAAGTGAACATATAGAATTTCTACTTTATTCTTTTTATGTTACTTTTAATTGTGTTTTCATTAAAATTATGTCATGAGTTTTTGAACACTGTAACTGTAATGTAATATAAATTTCATCCTCTCACCTTACTAAAATTATGACACTTTTATTTAAACAAATAATCTACAAATATGTTGTGTCCATAAAAATATATTAATTTATATATAGTCTAAAGTCAATTTTTTTATTATCTAAGAAATAGTAATTTTTCATTAATGTTATTTTTGTTATTGTTTTCCAGTATGATCATCATGAATTTCCTGGAGTTGTGCCACGTTCTTTTTTAGGACCTATTATTGTATCTGGTTTTGCTTCACCATTGGTGGCATGTATTAATTACTTAAAGCTCAATAAATTTTTTGCTCAATATGTGGGTAAGTTCAGTAATTTTTTTTATATAATAATCCTATATATTTTTGTAGAATAAAAGGTTTAATATTATGTTTTTTTTTAAGTAAGGGCAACATTGGGACTATTGGTAATATTTACGCTCAAGTTGTATAGACAAGCTTTACAAAAAATCTTTGGGATACAGTTTACAAAGTGGTTTGTGGCTATAACTGTGACACAATATCATTTTATATACTATCTTAGTCGTCCACTGCCAAACATAATGGCTATGCCTTTAGGTAATAAAATAAAACTTTCTATGTGTATATATACATTTTTGCTAATTTTTTACATTTCTTTTATCGTATTAAAATGTTCATTTAACTCGATTTGCCCATTTGCTACAACTAAAAAATTGTCATTTTGGAGTTAGGAATAAGAATGGAATAAGAATGGAAACATAAAAAAGGAAAAAAGAGTGTATTTTTAAAGAATATATTATATTCTTATATAATTAATTATTACACCAAAATTATATATTGTATTTCAAAATATGTTGTAGCAAATGATTGTTATGCAATTTCATATATATATATATATTTTTTTTTTAATTAATGGATATGATATTGTAGTACTACTGGCCTTATTTGGATGGTTGAGGAAAAGTCACGTGTTGTTTATCTGGTCATCGGCTGCAGCGATAATAATATTCAGAACAGAACTTGCCATACTTTTGGGATTGTTCCTCTTACACAATATAGCGAGCCAGACACTTTCTGTACAAAGGTATTTACATATTATGTCATGGACCATTGATTCCTAATATGGCTGTAAGATTACAAACAGAAATTAAAATCATCATGGGGTCTTCTGCAAAACTGCACAAATTTGTAAGCTTTCAAGTAAAATCTCTAATCATTATATGTATTAAATATATTACCATGAAAATTCCTCGGATTTCATTGAGCCACAAGCCCGATTCAATTTCACACCATTAAAAAAATATCTAATCTTTATAATGTTCTTTCCAAATTACTTTGCTTATTACACAATAATGTTTTATAATAATTTTTAGACTACTTAAAATTGCGGTTCCAGCTGGTGTATTGTTCTTAGCACTTACTATTGCTACAGATTCAATATTCTGGAGACGCTTAGTGTGGCCGGAAGGCGAAGTGTTTTATTTCAATACTATTCTTAACAAAAGCAGTGAATGGGGTGTATCCTTTGCAGATGTAATAATAAGATTTTTTGTTAAGGATTTCCAATATCTTGCAGAATAATTTTAGATTGTATAATGTCAGAAAAAATTGATCTATCACGTTACAAAATATGATCGATTCCTAAGCTAGGCTTCAAATCTCACGTTATAGTATGCGATATCTCATAAATTCTGAAAAAGACACTTTTGATTGTTGAGATATTTCGTTTGCTAGAGATTTTTAAATATGTTTGTAATTTTGTAATATGTATATCAGTACGTAAATGAACTTAACGCATAAATAGACATTACCATTTTTATGGTACTTCTATTCAGCACTGCCAAGAGGTCTAGCATTTTCATATGTTCTAATTCCTTTTGGGATGTTTTGGGATACTAGAGTTCGCGTGCTTGCAGTTCCAGCTATCTTATTCGTTCTATTATTTTCGTTTTTACCACATAAGGAATTGAGATTTATAATATATGTATTTCCATTGTTGAATGTTGCCGCAGCTGCTGCTTGCCATAGAATGTAAGTATATGTATGTTATTTAAATTATGATTTAATTCATTTTCCCTCAGTAATTTTATTTTAATTTACCAACATTATTTTTTCAAATATATTTTAATTATAAGGATTACAAAATTACGATTATTATATACATATTTTTATACAGACATTTTTTGCTCTTAGTAAAAATATAAGAGATAAATGCTGATATCATCTTTCTTTTAATAATTATATATGATTTTAAATAAATATATTTTTAAATAAATGCATATTTATTTTTTGTCAACAAAATAGTTTAGAATTAATAGTTATAGACATCAAATCGCCATTGATGAAGAATTAAGTTTTAGATTATAAATCTTTGTAGCTATATATGTAATAATTAAAAAATTGTTTTTTATTGTTTGAAAATTAGATGGGAAAACAGAGCAAAAACGACGTGGAATAGTTTTCTTGCGATAGCAGTTTTGACTCATCTTGCATTAAATGCTATATTTTCCATGTTTCTACTGTGTGTGGCCAGTTTTAATTACCCTGGAGGTTTAGCAATTGCTAGATTACACAGACTTGAGAGAGGCTCTATCAAGCCAGTACATGTGCATATTGATGTATTAACTGCACAAACCGGAGTATCAAGATTTACACAGACAAATGCTTCTTGGATGTAAGTTACTTTGCTTAACTCTTGTACTAATATCTCCATTATGATAATAACTTTTGATAATAAGATTATTTATTATGTTACAGTTATTCAAAACAAGAAAACCTTACTATTGATGATCCTGAAATGCTACAATTTACTCATCTCTTGATAGAAGGAAGAAGCAAATTTTCACCGAATATAAAAGCTTATCTTAAAACTCATGATATTATTGATTCAATTGATGGATTTTCGCATGTAGCATTAAATTATAATATGTTTCTATCTATTAGAATTAAAACAAAACCTAGCATATTTATTATGAAAAGAAAATCGAATATTAAGTATGATACTAATAAAACAAGTTTACAAACTTCTGTAAGATATTTTATAGACCAAGTAGATGATATAAAAGATATAAAACTAAATGTATCTTTCAAAGAAGAAATAGTTAATAAAGTTGTAGACTCATTAAAAGAACTTGAGGAAACAAAAAGAACTGTTGAACAAAATTTTTCGGATGTCGAATTTGAAGAGACTAAAAAAGAAAATGACACAATAAAAAAAGAAGTAGAAATACTTGATTTAATAGATGATAACATGATATCTACAGAAAATACCACTACATGGGAAACTGAAAGTGCAAATAAATTATCGTCGGATTCGAAAGATAATAACGAAAAAGTTATTGATTTTCAGGAAGATTTCAATGATGTTTCAGATATCAGTGATGTGAAATCCAATAAAAAAACAAAATTTGAAGAAAATATTAAGGGAAAATCTAAAGAGGATACAAATCTACGTCAGGAAACTCAAGGTATTAAAGAAAGTATTAAAAAAATTATTCAAGAAAAAATGCTAGAAGCTAAACATAGGAGAGAGGTTAATGATGAACGCAAAAATGTAGAACTTCCAATAAAATCAATGAAAAAGAAAGGAGCACACATGATAAAAAAAGTAGAAATATCAAAACAGGAATTAAAAGACCCACCCATTTTTATAGATAAGTTAGCAATAATGGAAGAATTCAAGAAAGAACACGTAAAAGATGATGAACGTACCATTAGTAAACAGAAACTAATTTTACAAAAGAGAGATAAAATGAAGATAATAAAAGATAATTTAGAACCACAATTTGAAGATATAACAGATGAAGAAAACAAAATTGTAGATGTAAAAACAGATGCAAAAAAGATTGTGAAGTCACAACATAAAGTTAACGCAGAATTCCCTGAGGCCAAAATTGCAGAGAAAGAGAATAAGGAAGAGAAAATTAAAACATCTAAATTAATGAATGTAAGAGAAAGTATAAGAAACATAATAAATCAGTTTAAAGAATTTGAAAAAAATTTCATTCATGATGATACAATAGAAACAAATGATATGAGTAATGCAAATCATATTGAAAGCGATTCGCCTATGGAATTGGATTATTCTGGAGAAAATGACGGTCAAGTAATGGTGAAAGATGCTAGAGAAAGCCTTAAAGAAATAATAGATCAATTTAAATACATTAAACATGAGTTAACTTCTGAGGAGGATGATGAATTCGACGAAATTGCTGCTAAATATATGGAAAGACCAATCGCTGAAACATTGCTGCAATTCAACGAAGCTTTAAAAACTCTAGTACAACAAAGAAAAAAATTTTTATCAAAAGAATATGCAGCCAACTTACACAATAATAAAGATAGTTATATACAAGAAAATCAAAGAAAATCAGTTACATAGAAATTCAATTTAAATATTTTAAATATTGATGGAAAAGAAAGCTTATAAAAAAGTATCAGAAGTAGAAAATGAGTTGTAAGAAATTTTATTTAATAATGTTTCCAACTTTATTAAGTGTTACTAGCAAAACAAATGTGTAATATTGTAACATAATGTAAATATGTTTTTCTGTGATATCATAAGATATTGTATTTTTTAATATATGCTCGCTTATTATCAATATAGAAAGTACAACATTTTTTTACTTTCCTACCTACGATATAGAAAACAAGTGCTATACAATTTTTAATATCATATTTATATCATGGATGTGATTTAAGTCGTTATGAGTGCAAAATTATACAAATACGCCAAAATATGCTAATAATGTATAATTACAATACAAAGATATATTTTATAGCCTTTATTTGTAATTATATTTTGACTTATTATACATATATTTTTACTCATTATTTGAAATTAATTACGGACATAAATATATCTATAAGTTGTAAACATTAAATTATAGTATGAGTTACACTGTTGTCTTCTTATAATTTTTGCATTTAATATTACTTGAATTATATAGAAATTTTTGATTATATTACATCATGCTTGTAGCAAACTATATGTTAAATAAATTTAGGGTGAAGTAAATTATAAATTTCTATGTTCTGCAGAATTTATCATGCAATATTTAATAGACTAATAAATAATTTTCGACATTTTTTTAATGAATAATTCGACATTTGCAGAATATCTAATAATCGCCTTATTAAATTTCTTTCAAAGTTAGAAATGATATTGAAAACATAAATGTATATGAACGTATGTAGTCGCGTATGTACATTTGAATGCGTGTGTAATATACCAGATGTATTTATGTTTTACATAAAATGAAATTTTTAGATATTCTAATTTACAAAAATTCGATATATCAAATAAAATATTTGAACTTCTAGAGAAAAAGTATCAACATGAACTACTATTAAAAAGAACTCTTTATGAACTCTTTGGTACATAATCAGGACGTGCCATTTGACTAAGTATGTAGAATGATTCTATTGTGTTACAAAGGACCACACTTGATAAAATGTAAAATATAATTTTATTGCGTAAGCCACCTTTTAAATAGACTGGAAGCCCATCGGCACACTATAAATTCACGATGCAAGCATTAATATTGATTTTCTCATACAATTCTTAAGTCAAGTTTTAAGGATTACTTCGAATTTTAGCTATACCTGCATCTTTGCCTGCTTCAATTTAAATTTCTGGAACTCCTTGTTGCACTCTAGAAGCGATTGGTTTGTGCTGAATAGTCTTCGTGATAATGGAGCATTGTACATACGTATCTAATTTGAGAGTGTTAAAGATTTCTTAATGTTTTCTCAAAATTCAATATTCTACGTTTACTTATTAAGTTGGCACAAAAGATTTGTTCTGTTTTTATCAAGTTCTGCTTTATGTATATAAATATGAGCTCTTGAGAAATTTTATTTATAGGAAAAATATAAAATAATTTTAATTATTATATATATATAAAAGTACTTTGAAACTCTCTATATGTGATTAGATTTCTCACTTTTATTTATTATTAAAATAGATATACATTTTAACATTAACTCAATAATACAATAATTTAAAGCTGTATGAACGAGATTAAGAATTACGATTCTTTTTATACAGCAATGGTGATTACTGACAATTAATAATAATATTTAACGTGTTATTAAAAATTTCTGTGCTACTTATATTGTGTTACCTTGTGCATATTCCATTTAAACATTTTCGAAATTCCTGATTTAATGATAATCCAGTTGTTTTGCTAATATTTAGATCTCACAAAAATAAATAAGTATTAATGATCTTATCTTTTTTGTTCGTGGTTACTAAGAAACCAATTAAATGTTTAGAAAAGGGATATATATTTTTAAAAAGAGATAATTATTGCAGAAAAAGATAATACATTCAAAGATATTATAATTTAATCTTCTGTTGATATTATCAATTCAGTCACAATAATTATAATTCTGTTTTTCAGGCAAAAAATTAAAATTATAAACCATTCATTATTTATTTCAATTAATTCGCCTAGTCACGTGACATCGAAACGCATGTGTAAAATAATTGATAATAATAATAATAATTTATAATGTAATTGATCTTCCTCTTAATTTCCATTCGTCAATTTTGATCTCGTGATACTTTTGTTGCTGAAACAGGCTGCTGTCCATTTGATATGCTCCGAAGCATTTTTTGATTGGATAATTAGTATAATTCTTTCATCTGATTGGTCAGTCAAAAACTTCGAAGCATTTGTAGCGCCAAGTGGGTCGCACCCACAGGCCCACAGCATGATGGAATAAAATAGAGGTGTGCTGTTGCGCAAGGAGATGATTAACCAATGACGGTGGTGGAACA
>NW_017278100.1:0-800 GCF_001594065.2 Cyphomyrmex costatus | reverse complement strand
AACCCTTTGAGCGGATCGAATCCCAAAATAATATCTTGTTGCACCGAGAGGTACAACAAAATTCCTGCGGCTGTTGAAAATATTTTTAACAAATTGGATATTAAAAATCAGATTGAAAAACGATTGGAAGCCGAAAGAATTGTACGTCGCTGTACACAAATTCGAGATAGTTATGTTAGCGATATACAAAATATTAGCTTTGCTTAAAAAGAAATCAGAAGTGTGCTTGAGTCTTGCTACTAAATGTAAAACCATATTGACGAAAAATTATGTGCACTTTGTGGCAAATCAAAACATACAGCTTCATCTGAAAATTATTTTATCGATGGTACATATCGTAATATTTCTTCATCACAAATATTGGTAATGAACATGGAAGGTCAAATTACGAATATATTACCTTTGATAGAAGCACAAGCAAAAAAATCATGGTTATGCGACAATAGTTTATGTAAAATTCATGATCAATTTCTGATTGATTGTTATGAAAAAGTCCTTCAATCGATAAGTATATGTACTTTTAACCTCTTCGCTGTGTCGGCTGAAATCAGAAAGTGGGCCAAAAGTGCGGAGAGGGATCCGGCCAACGAAATTTCGTAGATCATCGTGTACGACTGTTTTTTGGGTCGCTAATGAAGAATCCGTTATCAGATTTTCGAAATTCAAAATGGCGGATCCAATATGGCGGCCGACAATGCGAATTTTTATTCTAGCGATTTGAAATTCAGTACTTAGGGGTTTTTGGGGTCGCTAATCACGAATCCGTTAATTTGTTACTCGTTTCTTACCTCCGTAATTTG
>NW_017278099.1:0-771 GCF_001594065.2 Cyphomyrmex costatus | reverse complement strand
ACATATATAATATATAGTTTAATCTCTCACCTAGAACACTATATTTCATTCAAGATTTTGGAGGGTACCATAAGTTAACTAGTTTTCAATCACGTATATCTTCATAACTATATGTTTACAAATTATTATTCTAATTAATAATTAATATCGTGAAGAATTGTTCTGATAATCAATTTCGTAATAACATTATACCAATAAAATCTATTACGTATAATCAATAATCAAATACGCTAATAAACGTAATTTCTGAAAAAAATAATTGAAATTATTTAAATTATTTATATATTTTGCAGGTACACAATTTAGAAGTAATTGATCAAAATGGTGTTCAATTTGGAGGAGGAAATACCATAAAACGATAATAATATAAAAACAATAGATCCGAGTACATTGAAAGTTCTTGATGCCAGTGCTATAATCTTAGATGTGACTAATGCAAAGCTTGTCGACAATAATGTTGCCCTAAATAAGAGTGGTATCAAAATAGTTGACAAGCGCAGTAGTACATTACAATAATAAAAGTACATTAAATTTTGAAGGTAATGCAATGCAACCGACACTTTCGACGTTAGAAAACAAACTGATATATCATTGAAGGTGCTAGTTCAAAGTGAACATTCATAAAATGTATATCCTTTTGTTGCATATATACGTAATAATGATTTAACAACATATGCAAACTAGATGTTTATAATAATAATGTTAAATTATTATTATTTCGTATATATGCAACAAAAGAATATACACTTTATGTATGTTTACTTTGAACTG
>NW_017278098.1:0-364 GCF_001594065.2 Cyphomyrmex costatus | reverse complement strand
TCATCATTGGAACGACCACGACCGTCAGCGTCGATCAAGAGACGGCCCTCCCGTAATAATCCATGAATATTGTCCATCATGAGCGCATCGTCACCCCGACCATGGCCTCCGGTACGCACTTCTGGGAAAAAATTCGCGCAATTGTTCACCGCGACCGCGACCGCGGCCATGACCACCCATACGGAGGAAACCCTCCTCAACCAATCCACTAAAAAGTCCATGTCGACCGCGATTACGACCACGACCGTTTATAATCCGGAGAAGTTCCTCCGGATTCACTCCACCCTGGTCATGATCCAAATTTGCAGGACCCGAAACACCCGGCTCCCAATCCGCGGTATCAGGCCCAAGATGAGCCTTAATA
>NW_017278097.1:0-1151 GCF_001594065.2 Cyphomyrmex costatus | reverse complement strand
ATTTACAATGCGAATATTGAACTTATATACAAGATGTTATCAGTACGTCCGAACATAAGGCAACCCATGTTACGGCTATACAGCGTTTTAAATAGCATGTACTACATAGGAGTAATATTTTATATTTCCGCATTCGACTAACCGTTTTTATTGTTAATAATAAACCAGTAAAGAATAAACAAACAAATAAATAATAATAAATGATAAATTGTTATAGGTTCTGGACAAAATCGAGCTTTTGAACAAAATCCTGGTTTTGTCCACAGCCTTAACACGGGTTGCCCTATGTTCGGACGTACCGATGACACCCTGTATATGTTTCTATTAACAATATTTATTTAACTTAACATTATTTCAATTACTCGTCCGCCATATTCAATCCGCCATTTTGAATTTCGAAATTCTAAAATCAGATTCGTATTCAGCATCTCAGAAAAATCTTGGATACTAAATAATGTGCATTTTTAATCTTTTCAAACACATTGTTAATTTTCGTCCGCCATATTGTATCCGCCATTTTGAACTTCAAAATTCTAAATTCAGGTTCGCATTCAGCGACTCCAAGAACCCCCAGATACCAAATTGCGTGCATTTTCAACCACATTTTGAATTTTCGTCCGCCATATTGGATCCGCCATTTTGAATTTCAAAATTCTGACATCAGATTCGTATTCAGCGACCCCGATAACCCCCGAGTAGCAAGTTCCAAATCAATCCGACGAATGTATGCAAAAGCATGACCTTTGCGCGACCTTTAAATGACCTTCAATCCAAATCAATAACCCATCAAAATGTTTGTTGTTGTGTGTACTTTAAATCGGTGAGGTGCGCCGTTACTTTTTCCGCACGCTGATTCCGTTATATTCAAATTTGTTATTCGTGGAACACCCTAATGTGTAGTATCCTAAACTGCGTGTCGAAAGATTTTTCAAACTTACAACATAGCTCTAATAAACTACCGCAGTACTATTACGAATTAAATTGACTAGCAATCTAACTTTGATACCCATAGCATCTTTCTAGATATTAATAATGTTGAATGATATATTAAATCTGTAGATGACATATTTAAAACTCTGTAATAATTTAACCCAACAAATTTAAACCTTTGAAAACTAACCGCAAAAATTTAATCCTTCCTAAATTAAAAC
>NW_017278096.1:0-680 GCF_001594065.2 Cyphomyrmex costatus | reverse complement strand
GAACGGAAGTGGCCCTCCTTACCACATTCCCAACACTCTCTTATTTCCAGTTTTTGTTCCATTATTATTTTTGAAAAATTTTCTGTTCTTATTAATTTTATTATTCCTTTTCCTTCTCATCCTCCTTTTTTTATCCTCCTCATTATGTTCGTCTTTCTTTTCATTAAAATTTTTTCGTTTTTTATTTTCTGAATAAAAATTATTTTCACCCAGATAACAAAATGTTCGCACAGTGATATCATAGTGCGTGCACCTCGTGCGGATTATTCGCATGATGTGAGTGCATATCGCCATACAGATGCGTCCCCATATGAGACTCATATTGCTCGCACGCATGCGGACGCACACGAAAAAAAAAAAAGTTACAGCAGTTCTTATTAATTAGATTTCTTTCTCCATCATTTGTGTCCTCTCCTTAAGTGCTGAACTGACTAATAATACCTAGGAAAAAGCTTCTAAACCTGATAGGATTTGAGAACTCGTGACTCGATCCACGGTCCAATTCTGAGTCGTTCATCTAACGTACTGCTCCACTGTTACCTTATTGACAGAGATGTTTCGAATGGTCTGTGTATATATTAGGTGCATAACTTTGCTTCCGCCGTTTTTACAGGCGGAATTTACTTATAAAAACGGCGGGAGCAAAGTTGTACACCTAATACCTTTAATAAAAATATTTT
>NW_017278095.1:0-1260 GCF_001594065.2 Cyphomyrmex costatus | reverse complement strand
AGTCCATACGCAAATTCGCAAAATTGTTCCTCTCTCACGATCCGTTCAACACAATCCGATTACCTCCTGAGACAAGCACCAAAATCCGATTAAGCTAGGGAGTTTTTTGAAATGCACCAACTGAGTATGTACCACTGTTCGATCGGATTGGAAATCCGACCATTTGTCGTAAACACCCACGCTTGACTTTGTAGCACAGGTAGTGGGGATAGCTTTGCCAGCGAAGCTTCGCTACATGAAAATTGAAAAGGATACGGGGCTTCAGTGAAGAGCGAAGAACCAGGCCTGACGAGAGGGGGTATTCCCCCCGGGCCCGGATTTTTTGAGGGGCCCGGATTTTTTGAGGATACCGATTTTCTAATGAATAAATGAGTTAGCCTGCTCACACCGAGCGACTGAACATGATTAGTTCTTACCTATGGAGCCAACCAATTAGACCTAGCCGCTTTGCTAGCTTGAACTCGCCCATAGTTTCTTATTTTTTGTAAAAACATTCTAAATTGGTATATATTACGAATAAATAAATTTACGTAACTAAATATATAAAAACATGTAGTAGAAGGCTCGTTAAGTTTTTCAAACTAATAATAAAGAGAGAAAGGGTATACGAGCAAACAAATTCGTTAAAACATTTAATTTTATTCTATATATTGCGAAGAATATTACGTATTTTTGGCGTTTCGTCCCAGCTTCCACTACTGGACTCATTAGTAAGGCATTGTAGTGGAAGTCTACCTTAGACGCCTGTATAAGTTATTAAATCGAGATTCTATATAAAGAGATATACGCGTATCTCAGCACTTGCGAGAATTTGCGAATATCGATAGACCTCTGATAGCGGGTCGACGTAGTAATATTCTTGGCAATATTTACCCAAAGTAAGAACAATGTCTATTAATAATTAACTAATATACGTAATCCCCCCAAATTTGCGCGCCGAACATTCGTCGGTCTTGAAACGCAATTCCCATATTCCCCCCAAATTGCGCGTCGTACAATCGTCGGTCTTGAAACACAATTTTAATAATCTGAAAATACTAAATCTGGAAAAATTGTGATAAGAACGCATATTTTCAACCGCGTAAATTAATAAAAAAATAATTTTATCAATTCTATCAGATTCCTTTTGAACTTCTTGCAACTAATGTATAATCTAAAGAATAATTGCGAAAAACAAATTAATTATTTAATCGGAAGTTTTTAGAGAGAAATTATATTATGAAAGTAAAAAATGAGAGAATTTGTTTTGATCAACAAAAT
>NW_017278094.1:0-1035 GCF_001594065.2 Cyphomyrmex costatus | reverse complement strand
TACATGTAAGAGGTTATTTATATTTATTTCTAATAAATAAATAAATTTTTATTTCTATTCTTGTGTGTGTGCTTTCTAACTTTGAATGGTTTCTACCTTATATGTTGACTTTATTATATGTTCTTTATTATATGTTCTTTTCTCTCTCTGTAGTGCGTTCCATTTAACGCTTACAACGCTCGTGGAATCATTCTATCCTTGTTGTTTATCAAATGTTAAACTAGGACAAACGATGCTTGTGAGCATTGCGAGCGTTATGTGGAATGCAGCCTATGTAATAATTTATTTTTAGTAATTTTTGGAGAAAGTGTATATGTTTATTTAATCATCTCTTGCTTTCTGTTTATAGTACGATTGGGTGTTGCTATAACGTTGTCCGAGATTGTGTTTGTTGGAGACGGAGCAATTATGGCTGCTAATGTAAGTATTGAAATAAACTACAAAAAATTAATAACTTAAAAGATTAGTGAGATTGGATTTGGAATTTTTTGGAAACACTGTATAAAATATAGTCAAACATAAAATAATAACTAAAAAAGGTAAATAACTAAAATAAGGTAACAGACAAACAGTAAGAGAAAGAAAGCAAAAAGTACATTGTAGAATTAGTCTCAATGTCACATTTGTTTCTTGCTTTCGCATTACATGTTGAACGACCGAGCTATCACCGATTTAACATCTTGTCAATATTTAAGTTATAACACACTCTTCTAAATAATAATTAAATAAGTTAAATAAACGTCTTATTTCCAACAATATAATATACATTTTCATAATTCAATAATTATGTAGTACTACTTTTTACAATAGTTATTAAATAATAATTTACAAATTAATTTTAAACAGTAAATCAGTCAATTTAATATATCAATCGGTGCACAGTGTAGTTCGCTCGTCTTATAGTGGGATATATGTAAGTTACAATTTTTCAGCAAGGCTGGGTATGTATTTAAAAGACTTTTATTTGAAAATGATAATTGTAAGACAATTGTATCGTGTATTTTGTATTTCAACGGCGTACATGAAAATATTTTG
>NW_017278093.1:0-331 GCF_001594065.2 Cyphomyrmex costatus | reverse complement strand
ATTTTACTTGATTAATTACATATTAAATATGAAGAAGATAAATTAAAATTCCGTAAATAATTAAATCTTTAATTTATTCTTTATATATTGCGAAAAATATCACATATTCTTGGCGATTCGTGCATAAAATAAAAAATATTTTTCCGACGAATTAACATAAAAAATCGAATATTATTGGTAGTACAAATTAGTTCGGTCCGTTTTTTTTCAAAAATGCATTTATTTCAAAACAAAATGATTGAACAGAATAATTAAAGTATTGTCCATGGCTGTCTACTACTTTTTCCCATCTCTCAGGCAATTTTCGAATTCCATCTCGAAAAAATGACTC
>NW_017278092.1:0-316 GCF_001594065.2 Cyphomyrmex costatus | reverse complement strand
TCAATAAATCTGAAAATTAAATACAACACAAAGAATCAATTCTTTTATAATTATAAAGAATAGGGAGAGGACAAACTAAAATAGAGATTATAAAACTTATCTAATGAAGAGAAATTTAATAATCCACGAATGAGGAGTGTGCTTGGTGATATCAATTGTAACAAAGAGATATCAGGTCACCAATCAAGTCAGACGGTTACATTAAATCGAGAAGATTGGAAATTCTTCTGTTTTGTAAAAAAATAATAACAAGCCTTTCCTTTGAATCTGAATCTGAAAATATACAGCACAAAGAATCAGTTCTTTTATAATTATG
>NW_017278091.1:0-321 GCF_001594065.2 Cyphomyrmex costatus | reverse complement strand
TTTCGGCTCATTGCCCGTGAAATTATATTTATTTTCATTTATTACTATCGAGCCTTCTCTTAAAGTTATTATTATTTTAATATAGGAGTATTAAAATGTAACAAAAATTATGCCCCGAAATGTCTCGTCCGGATGGATATATAACTGTGTAGTCGTGCCCCTGCACGCGTCCAGACAACAAAGTTCAAATAGCACTGCTAAAATTTGAGGAGTGCAGGTAGAGCGCGCGTACCTCCCCCCTGGCGTTCGCAGCGCGCACCCTCAGCTTCATTGTGTTCTGTTCGTTGATCCAGACAACGTGTATTTAACCTCTTTCACTTT
>NW_017278090.1:71880-78460 GCF_001594065.2 Cyphomyrmex costatus | reverse complement strand
TTGATCAAGAAGTTCAGTATCTTTTATATGCACTTGGCATATGTTTTTTTCTTTTTTTAAAAACAGGTTTTTTTATGGTTGTTAACCTTTTGAATCGTTTAATCTTCAACTAATGATATGAATATCAATAATTATTCTTTCACACACTAATTCACGCTTTTATCTCTTCATCTTCTTTCATATTTTATATTTCAATTGTTCTTACTTCCTACGCGCATTGATAGAAAAGATTAACTACAACAACTCAATAAAGGTAAAAGTTAAGTAAAATAAACATTTAAACAAATTATAAAATTACCTTACTGATGAGTCTAGTAGTGGAAGCCAGGACGAAACGCCAACTCGTGATATTCTTCACAAATTTCTTATTTTTCTCAGTTTTAAATTTATTTCTTTCTTTAATATTTAATTTAAGATTTTAATATGTCTTTCAACATATTATTAAGATCTTGTTAGATGCTATAAGCATCAAAATTTTGTGATATTACTACGGTAGTTAATTGGATTTGCGTTTTAAGTTCGACGGATGTTCGGCGCGCAATGGGGGGGGGGGGAACTACTTACGTGGTATATAATATTCACACTCTAACATATCTTATATATGATCGCACCAATAACCGCTGAATAGCTCTCATTAGCCTGATTATTCTTGTTATTTGAAATTATAAAATGGTAAGGCCTGGTCCACAATCTTGCTTTAAGTGGACGTAAGCGTTAAACTTTAAGCGCTAGGTGACGTCATATCCGTTCTTAAACTTACTTTAATCCGTAAAACATGAGCTGTAACGAAATCGACAATTCCCATTTCTTAACACTAAATAAATAGATATGTGCATTAACCAATGAGATATCAGAAATAATGGTTACAACACGTAATAAGATTTTAAATGTCAGTGTAGCGCGAGTGATGACATCTGCAGCATTTTATAACATGGAAAGCAAAATTGACAGAATTGATGACGAAGTTCTCGTCAAATATGTTAAAGCAAACCTAATATTATATTATAATTATAGTATATTATTGATATCATATTTATGTTTAAATGCTAATGTTGCATATAACCTCGCTGCCTGATAGGTACTGATGTTTTAAAGGTTATATGTCCATATTGTGGACTACTTGATTTAAAATATTACTTCTTATAACTTGTTTCTTAATGCTTATAGCTTAAAGCCTAATGATTAAAGCAAGGTTGTGGACCAGGCATTAAATAAAAATTAAATTATCAAGTTTTAATAATGAAGATAAAACTTTTTATGATAAAAAAAATTTTTTTAAATTCTATTTATATATTCTATATTCTATTTGATATATTACCCTATTTTACAGAAAATAAAAATATATATATCGATATCACAATTAATATATATATCGATATTACAATTAATATTACATGCAGATTTATTACGTTACTTCTATCAGTCATTACTTCTATAATATAATTATATTATGTATCTATCGTTATTAACAGGGAATGGAAAGTTACTTTTTAAAAATAACTAGTTACAGTTACTCGTTACCGAGTAAAAAATGTAACTAGTTACAGTTACAGTTATCGCTTTTTAAAAGTAACTCGTTACAGTTACCGTTACTTGAAAAATAA
The DNA here is from genome assembly GCF_001594065.2 of Cyphomyrmex costatus. Classification (NCBI taxonomy): domain Eukaryota; kingdom Metazoa; phylum Arthropoda; class Insecta; order Hymenoptera; family Formicidae; genus Cyphomyrmex; species Cyphomyrmex costatus. The sequence goes on along the minus strand of NW_017278090.1, from coordinate 76,856 downwards.
CTTTTCGTTACTTTTCCGTTACTTTTTTAAAATCAATTTAAAAATGTACTTTTGCATTTTTTTATTTTATTTGTAATACTGACAAATATATAATTTTATTTAAAAAAAAAACAATGTAGAATGGCTCAAATAATAAATTAAATAAAAGTAAAATGAGAAGGGTTACGAGCCAAAAATGAAACAGTTTATTTCCGATAAGAACGACGATGACAATGTAATTAAATGTATAAATATATATTAGAACAATAACATGGATAAAACAAGATAAAAACAAACGACATTTCGACACTTATTGTCATCGTCTTTTAAACTGTTTCGCTTTTGGGTTCGTAGCCCTTCTCATTTTACTATTATTTAATTTATCTTTTAATTTCTTTTAAACACAATTTTGTAATTCTAAAATCTGTAAAATATGCAGCAAACTGAAATATTTGTATGTCCTATGTATTACATAGAAGATAGAAGTGTAAAATAATTACTGAATCATGACAGCCGAATGTCTAAGGGCTTTCAAGTCTTATTGATAAGCGCTATAAATAGCATGTATCCAATCAAACCGTGTTCAATCGTGTGCAAAGTAACGACGAAAGTAACTGTAAATTTCGTTACCGTTACCCAAAAAATGTAACTCGTTACCGTTACAGTTACCAAAAAAAGAAAGTAACGCAGTTACCAGTAAAGTTACCAAAAAAGTAACTTGTAACTGTAACTTCGTTATAAGTAACGAGTTACTTCCATTCCCTGGTTATTAATACTATTAATAATACTATCGAATATTGCTAATATGTTCACATTACATGCATAAGTGACTAATTACTCCGGCAAGCATGCATCGATCATTAAACTGTTACAAAGTTGATTATGTAGAATGTCCTAGACCTTCGACTGCAGCGTTTAGCTAACGCTCACAATTCGATGTCTCGGTTATTCGGTTATGACTTCGGACTATTAAGGGGATCCTAAAATATAAAAGTCGTTTATTGAGATTTGATTTCAAAAGACTGATGAGTTACTCGGGGTTCACTTACAATTAGTAATAATATCGAAGCTTGTACAGAGTAGTTATTACTAATTATTAATACAACACTTGAAGTACGAAAAGTATTACATTTAAATAATAAGAGCGAATGAGAGTGCAGCGTTGTTATTGATACGCGAATTTAATAAATTTTGTCTATTGAATAATCTGAATTCATAAGTATTCTTTATTCAATAATAATTAATATATAATATACGTTTCGACTCGTATTGAGTCATCTTTAGTATAAATTTAAAAATAATAATAATAAAATTTTATTTGTGAGACATGTCTGATGTGAGAATTGACTGATTGGATGTTACGATCTGTTGGAAACCAATTATTATTATCAAACCAAATTATTATTATGCATACTAAAATTTCATTAGTTATTTAAAGTGACATACATCACAAATCACATGTTGAATCTTAAAAACCATGGAATACATTTACCATTGTGGTTGTTAATAACAAATTCAAGACAACTATTTATATCTATAACCGAACATGACGTTATCCTGTCATTTTCACGACTAAAACATCATGGTACGACTTACATAAAATATTTTAAAAATGCGAAGAGTGTAAACATATCTATCTGAGGCATTGACCTCCGTGTTAAAAGTATACACGTCTTATTTTGATCTAATTAAAAAGACATAGTCAAAACAAGAAAATTTTATTATAATATATTGATATACCAAGAACAGGCCCTGTTCTTGGTATATCAAGCTTCTTTCTAACTTCCTCTTCACTAACTGCCGATATACCAAGAACAGGCCCTGTTCTTGGTATATCGGCAGTTAGTGAAGAGGAAGTTAGAAAGAAGCTTGATTTCCTTGATACTCGGAGGGGTATGGGACCTGATGGTATTCCAGCTATTTTTTTGCGGAAGTGTGCGGGTTATTTAACTCGTCCCTTGACCAAACCCTTTAACCTATCTCTAAATAGAATGACCTTCCCGGTATCATGGAAACTAGTTTTATTACGCCGATTCATAAATCAGGTGATAGAACTGATGTGACTAATGACAGGCCTGTTTCTATTATAAGTACTATTCCAAAGATTTTTGAGAGCTTAGTCGTTGATAGAATTAGTTCATTTTTGATGTCGAAGATCATTGCTGAACAGCATGGGTTTTTAAACACTAAATCAACTGTAACTAATCTTTTAGTTTATACGTCTATCTTAACTGATGCGTTGGAAAAAGGACATCAAGTTGATGTCATATACACTGATTTTTGTAAGGCCTTTGACAGAGTGCCGAAAATTAGATTAATCTCTAAACTGTACAATGCTGGCATTGGAGTACCACTCTGTCAATTGCTACTGGATTATTTAACTGGTAGAACTCAGTGTGTTAGATTTAAAAGCTTTCAGTCACGTTGGATTGATGTATTATCAGGTGTTCCACAAGGGTCTCACATTGGCCTTTTATTGTTTTTGATTTTCATTAATGATATTGATTCGGTGTTTGGGAATTCCCAATTTTTACTATTTGCCGATGACTGTAAATTTTTTAGAGTGGTTGATCAATCTGGCGATGGAGCTGATCTATTGCAGTGTGATTTAGCGTCTTTGCAACAATGGTGCAATGTTAATTATATGGCATTAAATATAAAGAAATGTAAAGTTTTGAGTGTTACAAGATCTCGTTCTCCCTTGTGTTATAACTATACTTTAGATGGTGAGCCGCTGGAGAGGGTTTCGGTTATACGCGATCTTGGAGTGTTAATAGATAGTAAGTTGTCGTTTAGTGAACATATTGACCACATTACAAATAAGGCTTTAAAAAATCTTGGTTTCCTTAAGAGACAGTGTCAGTGTTTTTCGAATGTATCCGCAATAATTGTATTGTATGATTCTTTAGTTAAGTCTATATTAATGTATGCCTCAACGATTTGGTCTCCATTTTTTGAGGTGCATAAGAGGAGGATTGAGCGTGTTCAGCATAGGTTTTTGGTATTTATGGCGTATAAGTTAAATCTTCAGAATCCTATGTTGAATCATGATTACTCAGAAGTGGCTTTCAGAATTAAATTGAGCTCACTGGAATCGTACAGAGTCTAGTCTGACATTTGTTTCTTATACAAAATTGTAAATGGTCTTATTTTTTGCCCAGAGATTAGTTCCTGTTTTATACAGTGGGAAAATGTGTACTCATTTCGCAACACCAGACTGTTTGTGCCTCGGAGTCATTCGACTACGTACGGACTCAATTCTCCTCTCAGTAGAATTATCAATCTAGGAAATAGTCCTGGTTGCCCTTCACTGAGCGAACTTACTATCGGATGTTTCAAAAATCAAGTGCGGATTAAGTTTGTTCAAGATTATAGATAGTCATTTTGTATTTTCTTTTTGTTGTTATATATATGTGTATAATTTTAGTTATTTTTTTCTTTAAGTTACTACATATTGTGTTAATTTTGCGAGTGATCTTTCTTGAACTATATGTAATGTTTGGGCAGTAATGCCCGTTTCTTCTTGGTCAATAAATAAATAAATAAATAAATAAATAAATAATATTAAAGTTTCATCTGATTATAAAAAACTTCGGCAATCTAAGACAATTTCGTATTAAAAAAGGAATCAACAATTAAAATGATTATTATCCTTAATTTCATTTAACATCAATTTATAATTTCGATGTAAACCTTCTGTGTCATTGCGTTTGTTTAAGCCCTTATCCTGTAAATGAATGTGTATGCATTCTGAGACTAATATCTGTATTCATAGTCCTTCCTTGAGAAATGAGGATTCCTTGTTCCTCATTTCATGTTTCATAGATCTTCCTTGATCAAACAAGGAACCTTATTAGCTTCCTTTTCTTAAGGAAGGTTACGAGTTTCCTTGAGGAAGAGATGCAACTTTTATAAACAAACAAACCTCTAAAAATTAGTTTGTCTTTGTTGTCACATTCAATCTATGGTTTTGTGGTTACATATATCGTGTTTTCAAAGTATAAAGGAAAATAGAATAATAATATTAGTCTTTCGAAAATATTTGGAATATAAATGAATAATGTATTTGTAAATGATTCTGACGATGAATTTGAAGACGAAAATCCAGAAGATCGAAATTTGTGGCGGCTTGCGAAAAGGTACATACGTAATTGGGAATATCCCATAGAATTTTTTGAAGATATTCCTTTTCGGAAAAGATACAGATTCAGCAAAAGAGCTGTGATCGAAATCTTATTACCTTTGGTAAATGCTCAACTGAGGCGATTGGATAATCGTGGACTGCCGATTTCCCCATTGATGCAGCTTTTAGTAACACTGCGTTTTTATGCAACAAGTAGCTTTCAGGTAAATTTTGTTCTAATACTGCGATAAATAAATAGATAATTTATTTTAATTTTATTTATATGCAGTTATAATTACAGATTGTGAATGGAGACTTGTGAGGATTTAGCCAAGCTACAGTATCAAGAATTATTACACGAGTTTCCAGAATTATAGCATCACACTTAAGTGAATATATTAATTTTTTTTACCGAAGAAAAACGTAGGAGTAATAAAAATAAATTTTATTACATTGCCAACTTTCCGTCTATAATAGGGTGTATTGATTGCACCCATAAGTAGAATAGCTAGGCCGCTTCTAACTTACTATGTGTTAGTGCGTGTATATATATCGAGTATGTGTGGGTGTGTGTGCACGTGAGGGGGCAGGGAGGGGGAAGTGCACACGGATACAGAGCCGCCACCAGGCGGCGCTGGTGTCGCGCCGGGCCCTAGAAGGTAAGGGGAGGGATAGTACGTCACAGGGGAGGGGTCTGTGGGAAGGGGGACTTTGTTCCTTCTCTCCTCCCACGTATTGTCTCTCGTATTGTCTATTGCGCTCTCTTTCTACCTCGTTGTCCTCTCTCTCTCCCGCCCATTGCAGTTCTGTACTTACTCTATTGCTCTCTCTCTCTCTCTCTCTCTCTCTCTCTCTCTCTCTCTCTCTCTCTCTC
>NW_017278090.1:67336-71752 GCF_001594065.2 Cyphomyrmex costatus | reverse complement strand
CCCGCCCATTACAGTTCTGTACTTACCCTGTATTGTTCTCTCTCTTCCTCTCGTTCCGTCTCCTTCTCGCACGCGATTTAACTAAATAGATATTTTCGAGTTTTAAGATATGACTAAGCAATCAATTATTTTTCAGTGTAACTGCTATCGAGCATACCGTACAATATCATAAGAATGCACTCTAACCGTATCGAACTCTTGTTTTGTCTATGGGGACGACGCCAATAATAACAATAGAGTTTATCTTTACGACTGCGATAAATCGTCTCTTCGTTGAAACTTGTCGAAATATGTTAAACATGTTAGAACATGTTAGAACGCTCTAATACTTAACTAGAGGAAAGGCTTGGAAAAATGGTAAATTAATGAAATATATGTTTAATGTACACATACATTTATTTATTTATTTATTTATTTATTTATCATGCAATGCATGATATACAATAGTATCTGAAGCGTATAAAATTAATTCACATTCAATTCCTGAATTCTTGTCATAAATAGTATGCAAAGTGCTTACCGCTTCCAATTTGTCCATAATGCAATTTTTACGTAAATAACTTATAAAATATTTAAATTTATCACTTACACTATTTATATATTGGCACAAATCGAAATACACATAATCAACGCATTGTTCGAGTTCAAGCATAAAGAGTACGGTAGACGGTTTCATATACATGCACTTATTACATAAAGATAATTTCACTGTGTTCACATCGCGTATTTTAACAAGTTCCATCACAAGGTCTTGAAGTATCAATGATGATGGAGTAGTCGATTGCACTAATCGTTCAACATCAGCCCGTTTCTCGATGAACATCATCCACGTAGAGTGTGACAGGATGATGCGATTGCCTCGGGTGTTGCCAATCACAATTTCCACGTGGGACATCGGTCCCGCGACGATCCCGATCTCCAGAAATTGGTACGCTGCGGATGTTAGTGCAAATGTCCTCCCCATAATGTTACGTGTGCTGCAATAAAGAATAAATATAGAATATTTTCACAGATATAGAATATTTATCATAGATATAAGTGACATACTTACAATGCTTGTTGATTATACGTATCCATAGCGCTGGAGATTACAACCAAACGAATTCTTGAAAACGAGTGATGCAGTAATGTTACGCGAACTGCTTTTAAACTGTATCCCCTCCAACGTTATTAAAATTCAATATCCTCAACAGTTTCTAGAAACCAAAAAGATTTTCTACCCTTTTCTTTATTTCCGTAATGAAGGAAATCACCTAAAAAATATCTCTCTTTTCTCCGACATAAATCAATCCATGTTTGTGTTTCATTTAATTTATTGTATATATAAAAATTCTTAATATAACCCTCTTGCAATTGTGAATGTCTCGGATACCATGTACTATTGCGCGTTAGCACGTTGAGGTAACCGAGTTCACGATTGTGAAGTAAATGCGGAAACGATGATATACAATGACGGTTAGACATCTTTGCACAAAATGGTGAAAAAACTAAACTCTCGATTAACGAAGTATCTTCGTAGATTCTTTTCTGCGACGACTGCAGTGGAAAACTAAATGTGATTGTTGAATCCGCCTACACCATAAGGTTTTAGTTGTCTAACGCTTATTGGATACCATTTTTTTTTCTAAAGACTTTTCAGCCATCCATTGGCGAGTTTAGTTTTCTTCGTCTTCTGAGAGAGGGGGATTTATCATCCTTTCCGAGCGATCTAGTCATGATTTATGTTGTTCTTACGTGAGTTTTCATATTTTCACTTTTTTTCTTTTTTTTATCATCTATTTCTCTTTTATTGGCTAGACATACCTGTCTAGACATGTACGTTCATGTTCGGACAGGATTTACCCTTATCTGATTTACGACATTGTCCGAGATCGACGGTTCTCAGATTAAAAGCTATATTTTTGTGTAATATTTTTTTTTTTTTTACGAATCAAATGCTCTTAAACTTAGAATGTTAAGAGAGTTTTTCATATTTTCATTTTATTACCGATTTCTCTTTTATTGGCTAGATATACCCGTCTAGACAAGTACGTTCTTGTTTGAACAGGATTTACCTTTGTTAGATTTACGACATTGTCCGAGATCGACGGTTCTCAGATTAAAAGCTATATTTTTGTGTAATTTTTTTTTTTTTTACGAATCAAATGCTCTTAAACTTAGAATGTTAAGAGAGTTTTTCATATTTTCATTTTATTACCGATTTCTCTTTTATTGGCTAGATATACCCGTCTAGACAAGTACGTTCTTGTTTGCACAGGATTTACCTTTGTTAGATTTACGACATTGTCCGAGATCGACGGTTCTCAGTTTAAAAGCTATGTTTTTTTTGTTTATTCGTCATAAAATCGTGGATTCCACTGGGCATAACACTTAATGTATGCGTCGACCAATGATAGTTTATTATCCTCAACTTCGATTATGATTCGTAGAAATAAAAATATTCTCAAATTTTCATGAAATGCAACACCCACCCTTAGTAGCATATAAAAGTAGAGAGATCGGTATACACCCTGTCAGTAGCCGAGTTGAAAGATATTGAGAGCTTTATCGCGTCTTTATCGCGTTATATCAAGTCTTTCCGAGTGTTTAATTGACAGTGTTCAGTTTCGAGTGTTTATCAATTTTTCTTGATATGGATCAAACGGAGCGCGAGTTGGTGGAGTAAACCGCTCAGTTGAATACGCGAGAAGAATACGTCGCGTGGAACAGCGATGTGATAAATTCATCGAGTCGCTGGAGGAGCAGAGTCGAGCCAAACGCCCTCGATTATCGATTGGTATTAACCAATCGTTGATCGCTCGTATCGCGCGATTTGAAGGTTTAAAAGATTCGGTGCGTGATCGTTTTATGCAAGTGGGTGCCGGGTACAGCGCGGGACTTCGATGGCGCGAAATCGAAACGGCGATCGAAAGCCGTATATTGACCGGTTCCGTGATAAACTCAAGGCATATCCAGCCTCGCCAATTCCTCGAAGACGCGAGTGAAATTGTGCTGGAACGTGTGCGAGACATAATTCTGTAAAAATAAATACTGTATTTAACGGTAAATTCGTTTCACGTGATAAACGTGCGAATAAAAGTGTGAGCACGAGAAACTGTGAACTATATAATACGTCAGATTTACAAGAGTGGTACGCGTCGCGCGTCGTCGAGCCTGTCCTAGCATCGCTGGACGAATTTCAGGAACGCGATAGTGGGTGGACGTTATCGCGTATCCTCAATTTGACTATTAATGTGGACAAGTACAATCCGTTGCACGCCGGTTGTGACATTGAGTTACCGAAAAAAATTACGGACAAGAGAGCGATTGTTAATGTGCAATCCTGGGACGATGCATGCTTCGCATGGTCTGTGGTAGCCGCTCTGCACCCGGCTAAAAAGAATACAGAGCGAACATCTTCGTACCCTCATTTTAGAACGGTACTCAATCTCCAAGATATTGTGTTCCCGATAACGTTGAATCAGATAAAAAGATTTGAAAATCTCAATAACATCTCGATCAACGTATACTACATCGAGGAGCAGAATAAAATTCTTCCTCTTCGGCTCACCGACGACAAGAAGGATAAGCACGTCAATCTGCTATACGTGGAGGATCCTCAGGATGAAAACACGAAGGATACGCGGGACAAAAACGTGGGGCATTTCGCGTTAATCAAGAATCTGTCACGCCTCGTCAGTTCACAAATTAGCAAAAAGCAGCATAAGAAATATTTCTGCAATAGGTATGTATAATAATTAATAATAATTAATAATAATAATAATAATAATAAAATAATAAAATAATAATAAAATAATAATAAAAACAAATTTCTTTTCCAGATGCCTCCACTATTTTGGCTCAAACGCCAAACTGGAGATCCACGCAGTAGACTGCGGAAAACTCAACGATTGTGCCATCATAGGATAAGGTTGCCGAAATCGCACCACTTTTCATATAAAGGCTTATAACTCAGAAAATAAGAAGGATATTCTCAATTTTTTTGCGGCGTAATAAACTGTAAGCTTTTCTCTTTCTTATGTAATTTTTTCAGATTTTTTTATTATTATTATAATATTTTAAATAAAGATTTTTTACATACCTGTAAATAGTGCGATTTTGGAAACACGTTCCCTAAATCGCATCATAGGTTGTTGAAATCGCACTTCCATTATAGGCTGTATTCCACTTATCGCTCGCAACGCTCACGAGCATTGTTTGTCCTTATTTAACATTTGATAAACAACAAGAATGAAATGATTTCATGAGCGTTGCGGACGTTAAGTGAAATGCACCCGTAATATATATTTACAATATATACTTTTACATAATAAAAAAAATATATATATTATAAACGTGGAAATGGCATTGTAAGAGTCAAACGAAAAGAAAATTAACAACAAATTAATACATATATTCTAAAATGAACTTATAAAA
>NW_017278090.1:53193-65607 GCF_001594065.2 Cyphomyrmex costatus | reverse complement strand
TTTGGTATGTTTTGCGCATCGTTAATTTTCATTCCTAGAATTTAAGATTACAATCTTTTAATTAATATATGTTCATTTATTGTTTTCAGTTATATATTTAACTATGCACAAGATTTTCTTTTGTATTGATGTTTGTCCATAATTATGTACATTTCAACGTTAAGTGTTTCATCTGAAGAGGACCAGATTTGTTGGTCGAAACTAGTAATGTAATTAACATCCGTTTTTTTAATCGTTACATTTATGTAAATTTTATAAGTTCATTTTAGAATATATGTATTAATTTGTTGTTAATTTTCTTTTCGTTTGACTCTTACAATGCCATTTCCACGTTTATAATGTTTTTAAAGAAAGAGTCCTTTATTTGTTCTATTTTTGTAAATATATATATATAAAAACATATAAGAATTATAATTAATGATGGAAATGGAAGGGGGATAGAGAAAATAAATTAAAAACTAAACTTTTTGTATTGAAAAATTACATTTAAACTCAAATTCTTTTAAAATATAAGCACATGTAGTTCATGTGCCCTTCTTTTGTACAAAACATTGCACTGTAACTTTCATTTTAACATAACTTTTAATGCTTTTTGACTATATACTTATATTTGTACGTAATATTAAATGAATTAGACGAAAAATTATAAGAAGAAATGTTATCAATCAAGAAAATAGCTTACAAAAAATAGATAAAAAAATATTTAATCTTGTGTACAAAAATCACATATAAAACGTAATTCTTTTTTTGATATATGTGCACATGATTCATGTGCCTTTCGTTTGTACAAAACATTGCACTGGAACTTTCATTTTAACATAACTTTTAATGCTTTTTAACTATTATACCTATATTTGTACGTAATATTAAATGAAATAGACGAAAAATTATAAGAAGAAATGTTATCAATCAAGGAAATAGCTTACAAAAAATAGATAAAGAAATACTTAATCTTGTGTGCAAAAATCACATATGAAACGTAATTCTTTTTTTGATATATGTGCACATGATTCATGTGCCCATCTTTTGCATAAAATGCATTGCACCATATCTTCTACTACATTCTGTTGACAAAGATAGCAATAACAATCATCTTCATTTATTTCAATCTTTGTCTCAGCAAAATGCAATTCTTTAGATTGTGTTGACTTTTTCTTGTTAAAATTACGTTTTGTAGTTTTTAGTTTTGATGAATTAATTGAAGTTGACGGTCCAGGAAGTAACTCGACTTTTCTGGCAATTCTTTGTGATTTCTTCTTTTGTTGTTCTTCGAGTTTTTCTTTGTACGGACTTGTCGTTAGAATCTCCGCTTTCTGAGGCAGCTTGTTGTTTCTTGTAATAGTTGGGCAAGGCAGTGGACAGATTTCATGGACAGTTTTGAGCTTCTTTCTCGATTAATTGTTTTCAGTTGAACAAGCATGAATATTAATTCCTTCTATTGTTTCTTCAATCTCATTTTCTGGTGATTGGCAATTTTCTGGCGACATTAATGTATCAACTGCTATAAAATCAGTGTTGTTAAAGATATGACGATCTACCGGCCATATACCTGTAGCTTTGAAGCCATTCACGGCGTTGCTCATTGTTGCTATTTTTAGATAGGCTTCAGAGAGTAAAGTAGACACGTGGCACTGTCTCAGAGGAGGAGGAGGATTGGTTCTGTGCCATTTCACTACTGCTTCATCGTAATATAACTGAAACGGTTTAAAAATTGAGACATCTAGAGGCTGGAGACGATGGGTGGTATGACCCGGCAATTGTAGTAGCAGCACTCCATTTTCACATGCCAGATTGATAACATTCAGATTTTTTGAATGCGTGGTGTGTCCGTCTAATAGAAGAAGCACTTTATTTTCTTTAGATGGTCGTACATATGCCAGAAAGTGCTTGAACCATTTCAGAAAAAGTTCACTATTAATGTAGCCGGTCTCTGAAATTTCTACAAGACTTTCCGCAGGGGCACCGCTTGCCAAAGAAATATCCATACGTAATCTTTTGAAGATGATCATTGGTGGAATAAATACACCAACTGCATTCGTACAACATACCACAGTTGTGTTAACACCTCTCTCTGCACTTGTCAGAGCTCCTACACGTTTTCTCCCTTTCATTGCCAAAACTTTCGGATTTTTTTTCTGAACAGTTTGAAAACCTGATTCATCTACATTAAAAATTTTATATCCGTTTAGTTTATTTTCATCCACAATTTTTTCAAGAATATCAAAGAAATGGAAGATATTATCTCTGTTAAAACCTTTGACACGACTTATAGATAGCTTTTCTGGTTGTCGGAGACTTAACTCTGGATGACGTTTCATAAACGAATAATACCACTTTTTGCCAGCTGTTTGTGTTTCCTTGTTAAAAGGATTGGGAAGAGAATTTTGTTCGACTATTTGATTTGCTAATCGCCTAACGTCAAGAGGAGTTAATCCAAACAAATTTATTTCAAATTTTAAAATAACGTCAATCAATTCTTTTTCCAATTCACGTGTCAAAGCTGGTATTCACGGAATCCATATTAACTCGTTCTGTTCCACGTGCAACTTGATTCCGATAATGTCGTAAAAATGTTTTTTTTGGAATGCCGTATTTTCGTTCTAATTTATTTAACGTTATTTTACAATCCGAGTACTCTTTGATAGCAGTATTCATGGAATTTGGACTCCATTTTCCATATTGTCTTTTTTTTTTTAGCCATTTTCCATTCTCTGTAAGAAAATAAGCATTTAGGTTGCGTTTGGAAACCCGAGTGCCTCCATGTATCGCTTTAACCTTGTTGTTCATCTAGGTAACATCCAGTTTGAACGCTTTTAGCGCTGTCAGAGATTTTATCCTTATTTTTACGTTTAACGAACGATAAAGACAGAATGATGACCTCTATAATACACATCATGAATGCACATGCAGCGTTAAGCGTGTAAGCGTTCAAACCGAACACAGCACCATTTTAAACAGGGATGATACACAGGTGCATCCGGACATGGGGTTCAGTATTTCCGATCGCAGTATTAAGTATATATTTACATTAAAATAACAAAAATCGCGATGTAAACAATGTGCAATTTAGGAGGTTAGGAGAATGTAGAAATTATGTGAACCTCACTCACCTGAAATCTTAATAAAAATACACTTATTTAGATGTGGCGTCGAGTGGCTCACCGCTCTGTGCGATTGACTCGCGATTTGTAGACCCGAGTTCAATCCCACGTGCGCCCAAACGCGATTTTTCGCGTTTAATGAGCCAAAAAATGGCTCCACCTGGTGATCAAAAGATCTATGATCATCAGCGCCGTTCGGATTCGGCGTTAAACTGTAGGTCCTATCCATCCGTATACATCAGTAGTATACATATCAGTAGATATTTGTCTCTAATATCTGACTGAGGTAGGATTCTGTGGACCAATCACCCACAAATCCGAAAAACAATCTGATTCGAGAAACGAATATAGGCCTCGGACAAAAGAGGTCTATAGACGTCCTATGCTCCACATAAGGAGATAAAAGGAGTTGCCGTATTTAGATACGTTGTCGTATAAACAAATTTCTTTTTCAAATGAATAATTTCGAAAAATTTTGTCTCGCCACACGTATACTACTCTGTAGTGCTAGAAGTTATGGACACATAACCACAATGCTTGCGCGATCTTGCGCGAGCATGCGCGACATGCATTGTGGTTATGTGTATGTCCCGTGTTGCTATATGCGCGGTGCGATTTAAGCACTACATTGTGGTGCGATTGAGGAAACAGTAGCACTTTGTAAAATTTTATTTATTTAATTTACAAACAACATTGTTAAAAAAAATTTAATTCAATTAATCTAATTCTAATAGTGTTTTAAACACGATGAATTGTAGAAAATTAGATTATTTAACTTATATTTTTTACATTTTTGCTATGAAATATGTTGAAAAATAGCAACGCTATCACGATTATTTTATTTACGTAAATAACAAGGCTTTTACTGCATTTCATGTCACAAATATAACGCAGCAGCGTTGAAATATCTTATAGTTTGTAAATAATCCGTAAGAAAATGTGTAAATAAAATAACTGATTTTTTAGACGAGGTAGTGCGATTTAGAAGCCGGTGCGATATTGGCAACCTTACCCTACTACCGAGCGAGGACGACAAGTGGCTCACGTTCAAGAACCATTGCAGGAAGGAGTGCGTCCCGTTCGTGGTCTACGCCGATTTAGAGTGTGCATTGGAGAAGATGGATACGGAGTCCACATCAGCTACGTACACGTACAAACATCATCAGGTTTAGTATAGCGTATTACGTACACTGCTCGTACGACAGCTCACTGTCGGGTTATCGTTTTCGCCGCGATAATAATTGTATAGCGTGGTTCGCGGACAAATTGAAAAATCTAGCGCATAGTGTAAAGACTATAATTTCGACCAATGTTCCCATGGTAGATTTTACGCGAGACGACTGGCAAAAATTTAACAGCGCTACGCACTGCCACGTGTGCGAAAAACCGTTCGCGAAAGACGACAAGCGAGCACGCGATCATTGCCATTTGACCGGGCGATACAGAGGCCCCGCACATTCAAATTACAATTTAAATTATAAAGATTCACATTGCATACCCGTAGTCTTTCATAATTATCAGGATACGACGCTCATTTTATTATCAAGGAAATTGCCACCGCGTACGAAGGACGCATTAATCTTTTACCGATAACTAAAGAAAAATATATCTCATTTAGCAAACACGTCGACAGCACCATAGATGATAAAAAAAAATTGCATACAATTACGTTTTATAGATTCTTATAAATTTCTCGCTTCTAATTTAGACAAATTATCATCTTTTCTCACAATCAGCAAGGATAAGCTGCGGGTACTGCAACGCGAATTTTCTCATTTATCGGAAGAAGATTTTAATCTCTTAACTCGAAAGGGTATCTTTCCGTACGAGTATATTGACAGCGTTGAAAAATTGGATGATACATGTTTACCACCTCGCGAATCGTTTTACAGTTCATTGACGGATAGTACGGTATCTGAGAGTGATTACAAGCACACTCCTTGAACGTATGGCAGCGGTTCTCCATTCGAACCCTCGGCGAATACAGTGATCTATATTTAAAAACGGACGTTTTGTTGTTGGCTGACATTTTCGAGAATTTTCGAGATAGTTGCGTTGCGAGTTACGGGCTCGCCTCCGCGTATTATTATATCTTATCGGGCTTCACGTGGAATGCAATGTTAAAATATACTCGCGTTAATTTCGAACTTCTTACCGACGTTGACATGGTTCTTTTCATCGAACGCGGTATACGTGGCGGTCTGAGTCAGTGTTCGAACAGATATGCGCGGGCTAACAACAAGTATATGCAATCGTATGATTCGTCGAAACCGTCGACGTACTTGATGTATTATGACGTCAACAACTTGTACGGTTGGGCAATGTGTCAACCATTGCTATACGCCGATTTTCAATGGGTCGACGATGTAGAAAATTTTGATGTTACGACTGTCGCGCTCGATTCACCGACAGGCTATATTCTCGAGGTGGACTTGGAGCATCCGCAACATCTTCATGACGTTCACGCGGACCTACCGTTTTACCAGACGCGCGAGAAACCATCTGGTAAGCGCGAAGACAAGCTCCTCGTAACATTGTGCGATAAGCAGCGGTATGTCATCCACTACCGCAATCTGCAGCAATGTACTCGTCATGGTCTCCGTATCACAAAGATCCATCGCATATTACGATTTGCACAATCTCCATGGCTTCGCGAATACATTGAACTAAACTCAAAACAACCCCGCAGGTTTCTTATGGGAAAGTACTTTCGGTCAAAATGGCTGAAAATTTAGTATGTTGTAGTTTATGATGTCCTGATCAAAAGTCTCAATGGGCACGTGGTCCTTGAATCAACGAGTTCTGAGATATTGGAGCTCAAAGAGCGACATCGGCCTCAAATCGATTATTATGAAAAGTAACATATTGCTACGTTGCCTTTTAATATACAGTATAAATATTTCATTGGTATATAAAAAAACATGTTTATAAAAACATTGGTATATAAAAACATGTTTTTATTGTCTAGAATATATATTTATTATCTTCACGGCAAGTTAGTTAGTTGAACGATAACAAGCGTAGTGATTAACCGGGTATTGATGCGTGTGTAAACTTTTACCGCAGCACCTGTAAAGCCTCGGTGGCCTAAGAAAACCATTTTCTTTCCCTATATAAGAATTTGTGTTTGCAGAAAATGGTTAATAGATTGCAAATACTATGTTATATATGTGAAACAGCTCTAATACCTCGAAATATGGTCAAACTATGTGGTGATGATAATGCAAGTAGGCAGGAAATAATTATGTCCAGACAAATTGATGCTGGGAGACCGCCTCTTGACATAACACCACTAACTCGGATATGCAACAATTGCAATTTTTCGATCGTACGAGAATTACAAGCACTGGAAAATGATCTTTCATGCTTAAAACTAAGTGTTTTAAAACAAACTTCATCCCATTCTTGTATGATTTGCAATACAGTTCATGATGTACACAGACTTTCTTTAGATTGTCGAATAAATATATTTGTTCAACGGAATATATATATTCCGGAAAGGACAGTTTGTTGTCGTCAACACTTGGATGACAATGGGTTACTCTTTCAATTTTTAAAAAACGGTTTACAATTCACAAACAGACCATACGTTATACGAGGAAACCAGTTACAATTAATTTTACAAGCACTGCGTGAACAAGTTACCCGCGAATCAAATCGTAGATTTGAAGATGATAATGATTTTTCTGATAGTGAGTTTCAGGCTGTATCTCCCATTACAAAACAACAATTCAATGAACTCTTTGCATTTGTTGACCCTGTTAAAGTTGGTGATACTTTAAGATATATCTTTAAAAAGGATCTCCTGGCTTTTCTTTGTGAAATGCGCCAAGGATTAAGTGATGAGTTTTTGAGTATAGTTTTTAATTATTCTACGCGTCAAACTACAAGTTATACCATATCTCTTGTAAGGCAATCACTTATGCAAAGATTTGTTTCACTTAATATTGGTTTTAATGCTATAACAAGAGACAGTTATATAGAAAGGCACATTACTGCATTTGCAAATCGATTATATAATCCAAGGCCTGAAATACCTCGCGCTATTGTATGTAATGATTGCACATACCTATTTAAATATTGAGAAAAGTTCGTGCTTTAAAGTATTGAGGCAATCGTATTGTATTCACAAGGGTAGGCACTTGATAAAACCTTCTATGTATGTAGCACCAGATGGTTACATTCTTGACATACAAGGACCATATTTTTCCAATGCCGCAAATAATGATGCTGCAATACTTTTACGTGAACTTGAAACAGATGTTAACAATATGCGCAATTGGTTTCAACGTGGAGATATTTTTATTATCGATCGTGGTTATCGTGATGCAGTTTCTACTCTACAGAGAATTGGTTTGCAAATCGAAATGCCTTCGCTCTTATATCGTGATCAAAGTCAATTAACTACCGAACAGGCGAATAACACCCGTATTGTGTCAAAATCAAGGTGGATTGTCGAGGCTCGTAATGGACACTTAAAATCCATATTTAAGTTCTTTGATGGTTCAATTAGTACATCTCACATTTTTCATCTTCGAGACTTCCTTCTTATTGCAGGAGCAATAATAAATAAGTTTTTTGAACCTGTAACAATGCCAGACGCTACAGTCGACTTAGCTGAAAATATGCGACAGCGAGCGCTCGAACCAAATGTTGTACAAACTAGAGTGGATGTTGAAAATCTCCGCAATAAGAGAGGTAATTGGATAGCTCTAGAAGAAGCTCAGATTCCATTGCTTCCTCAACTAACACCTGATTATCTCTGAAAGTTTACTTGCGGCACTTATCAGATAGGAATAGTGCCTTCTTATAAACAAGATAATGTGTTAGAAGATAGAGAAGCTCAGTTTCAATTGGATCAACTTAACGAACCAGGATTTATAAGGGTGCGAATATATTCACGTTACAGAAATGCAATTCGTCATCAACTATGGATAGCATTTATCGAAATAAATGATGAGGAAAGCGAACCAGATCCAATACTTGGTAGTTATTGTACCTTCCAATCGAGAGCAAGAACTTTAGGCACATGTTCTCACGTAGCAGCTGTGCTATGGTTTCTTGGCTACGCGAGATATCAAGAGAATGTTAAATACCCTCCAACTGGACTACTAAATGCAATTTTAAATGCAGATAGGGCAGCAGACATGCCTATTATTATTGGATAGATATTATTTTGATATTGTATATATGTGCGTTGTGAAGATAATAAATATACATTCTAGACAATAAAAACATGTTTTTTTATATACCAATGAATTATTTATACTGTATATTAGAAGGCAACGTAGCAATATGTTACTTTTCATAATAATCGATATGAGGCCGATGTCGCTCTTTGAGCTCCAATATCTCAGAACTCGTTGATTCAAGGACCACGTGCCCATTGAGACTTTTGATCAGGACATCATAAACTACAACATACTAAATTTTCAGCCATTTTGACCGAAAGTACTTTCCCATAAGAAACCTGCGGGGTCCTTTAGATCTTTGGCTAAGACCGAATTTGAGAAAAATTTATACAAACTTATGAATAATGCAGTTTTTGGCAAAACCATGGAAAATGTGCGCGATCGCGTCGACGTAAAATTATTAACAAAATGGGTGAGTAGATACGGTGCTGAAGCAATGATTGCGAAACCCAACTTTCAGTCTTATTGTTAGTATTTTTTCAGAAAATCTGGTCGCCATACTCGACCTGCGTAAACTCGAGGTGAAGTTCGACAAACCGATATACGTGGATATGTGCATCCTCGATATATCCAAGACATGTTTGTACGAATTTCATCACGAGTACATGGCGCCATTGTTCCGCGAAAATTGTAAAATTATGTATACCGATACGGATAGTTTAATTTATCATGTAAAATACGACGATGTATATAATATTATGAAACGTGATATAAGTAGATTCGACATGAGCGATTACGTGATCGACAATGCATATGGTATTCCGCTAGTAAATAAGAAAGTACCGGGTCTTATGAAAGACGAGAATAACGGCGCGATCATGAGCGAATTCGTTGGGCTTAGAGCGAAAATGTATGCTTTACGTGTACAAGGAAAGAAGGACACGAAGAAGGCGAAAGGTGTCGAGAGCAACGTTGTAGCGAGATCCATAACATTCGAGGATTACACGCGATGTCTCAATGACACAATTGAAATGACGCGCAAGCAGTCATGTATTAGATCAGAGTTGCACGAAGTATACACGATATCCGAAACAAAAATCGCTCTAAGTCCACATGATGATAAACGGTATATCGTACCAGATTCTACCAACACGCTGCCATGGGGACATTACCAGTGTAAATAAAACTTTTGTATTGTATGTATAATATATATTCAATATGTATAATGTATATATGTATAATGTATGTATGGACATATGTATATATTGATATCATCATCACTCCTTTTATCTCCTTTATGTGGAGCATAGGACGTCTACGAGTCTCCTCCATCTTACTCTATTTTGGGCAATCGTTTTTATTTCTGCCTAGCATTTTCCAATAGATTTAATTTCATTATCTATTGTTCTCCTCCAAGACATGGCAGGTATCCCTCTTTTGCGCTTTCCTTGCGGATTGTATTCCATAGCCATGCGAGCTATGTTATGCGGATCTTTTCTTAGAGTATGGCCGATCCATTTCCATTTTCTGCGACGGATTTCAGTGCCTATTTTTTCTTGCTTGGAGGCGCGCAGTAGTTCTTCATTAGTTGGCAAGTTTGGCCAGAACAGTCTCAGAATTCGTCGCAGACATTTGTTCACGAAGACCTGAAGTTTGTTTATCAGTCCATCTGTGTTTTTCCAGGTCTCGCAACCGTATAGCAGCACAGATTTGATGCAAGCATTGAATAAACGAAGCTTATGTATGTTAGACATCTTTGAGCTTCTCCATATTTTATTAAGTCTGAAGAAGGCTTGTCGGGCCTTGTTTATTCTTTTGCTAACATCGATGTTGGTTCCTCCGTCTTTGGCAATTACGCAACCAAGGTATACAAAGTCGTTGACTTCTTCGATTGTGCGTCCTTCAATGGAAATAGGTGTGCTTATGTTTGTTCCAATACGCATTATTTTTGTTTTGTTGGTATTGATCTTTAGTCCAACTTCTGCAGCGTATCTTTGAAGTACTGAAATTCTCCCCTGTGCATCTTTGTATGTATGAGATAGTAACACGATGTCGTCCGCATAGTCGAGATCGTCAAGTCGGCGAGTCAGCAGCCACTGTATTCCGCCTGCTGTTTCTTGATTGCATTTTTCCATCACCGTATCCAGTACCATTAAGAATAGCATCGGTGATAGAATGCAACCTTGGCGTACACCTCTTCTGATTTGGAAGGAGGGACTCAGTTTTCCTTTGACGAGAACACCGCATTCCGCGTTATCATATAATTCTTTTATTAATCTTGTTATTCGGGCAGGTATTCCAAATTTTTCTAGTGTTTTCCATATAGCCGACCAAGTCACGGTGTCAAATGCTCTTTCGAAGTGCACGAAAGTCAGATACAGTGGTGAGTTGAATTCTGCTGCTTGCTCCACTATAATTCGAAGGCTGTTTATATGATCTATGCAGCTGTGTCCCGAGCGGAATCCTGCTTGTTCTTTTCTCAATTTTTCGTTGACGTGAGCTGTCATTCTCTCGCGGATGATTGACGCTAGAATCTTCGTAATTGTGTTCAGTAGGATTATTCCTCGCCAGTTCTTACATTCACGGAGATCACCTTTCTTTGGAATTGTGATGATTATTATTCCTTGTTTCCATTTCACCGGGATGCTGCCTGTGTCCCATACTTCTGTTATAATGGGGGCAAGTATTTCCGCCGCAAATAATGGATCAGTTTTAAGTAATTCCGGTGCGATGCCGTCACTATCTGCGACTTTGTTGTTCTTAAGTTTCTTTATTGCTAATTTGATTTCAGCAACTGATGGTGACTGTGCTGATACAAGATGATGTTGTATAATCTATATCGCAGTTATCTATTGTTGGGTCGTCGTGTTTAAGGGGGCATTCTGGTCAAATTAACATAATTTTCAAGAATTTTTTTTAGTACGCCAAGAATGTATTTATACAAAAGTGTGTTTCCACAATTAATGTATATGTTTTTAAGAAAATTTTAACTGAAAAAATTTTTTTTGCACCCTTGCGGAGATATGGATTTTTGAAGTTGGCGCTGATTTAAAACGGCAGACATGATAACTGGCCTAGGAATCGTCTGAAATACAAAAATCGAGTGCTTTTTTAAAAAGTGGACCTGTGGTTATCGTCCGTACTAGAATCATTGACATCCGATGAGAAAAAACAAAATGGCGGCCTTTAGAAAATTTTGCCTCTTTTTTTACACATTAAATTGTTTAAAAAAAGGGTTAAACATTAACGAATATTTATGATTCTAGTACGGACGATAGGTAGATATGTGTAAAATAATCCCTGAAAATTTCAAGCGATTTGGTTCAGTAGTTTTTTCAGAATCGTGTCTGCCAAGTCAAATAAACGTTGTTTTGAGAAAAACGCGTTTAAAGTTTTTTTGAAATAATTAACAAAAGTAAAAAAAATAATTTTCAAAAGTTAACAGATTACGGCTATTATAAACGAACCCTTACACGCACCAATGGTATTTCCTCGGCGGGAGTAGGCGAGAAAAATGACGAAAATTTGTGCATATCCTGATTGCAAATCAGGAAATACAAGTGATAAGAGAAAAAATAATCGCGCGCGGAGACCCTTCTATGGCTATTTTCAGCCTCTTTTCGACTGTTTCTGCGTAAATACCGATCACTACCATATTTCTACGACCATATAGTATACGAAACTGATGTTTTTGAAAAATCGAATTTTTCTAAAATTTCTGACCAGACTGCCCTCTTAAAGAATTCTACCCATCGATTAAGTTGTTGTTGTTCCGTAGTGAGAATATGGCCATTGCTGTTCTTAATTTGTGGAATGCTTGTAAAATGGCCGGTGATCCTCCTGATACATTGGTATGTTTTGCGCACGTCCTTTTGTTCCGCCGCCACTTCAGCGTCATTGATGATGTTTTCTTCGAATTTACGACGATCTCTTCTTGCCATTTTCTTGATTTGTTTTTCTATGTTGTTATATCTTGCAAGGGTTACATCACTTCGGACCTGGTTTAGTTGTTGATTTAATGTTCTTCTTTGTTCGATTAATTCCCAGGTTTCATTCGTGATCCACATTTTACGGGTACTGTTTTTGATCCCGATGACTTCATTTGCGGATTCTACGTATGCTTTTTGCACTAATTCCCATTTTTCCTTCGCACTTATTGTAGGACTGATATTATTAACTTT
>NW_017278090.1:42025-52310 GCF_001594065.2 Cyphomyrmex costatus | reverse complement strand
TTTTTTCAGCTGCTGCTGCTGAATGAAATGTAAAATTCCAGTATATGAAAAAATTGTATGTACCTGTTGTACATACATAATTGTATATACTTGTTGTACACTGAAAAATAAATTTCGCAAATTCAAAGAAATATTTGTTTGAATACTTGCGAAAAAGTATTTCTTTAAATTAAATAAATATTTATTAAAATAAGAATCGTTTCTTCAGATTGTATTTGTTTTTGTTTCAAGAATAAATTTTCTTTAAAGTATTCAAAGAAATATTTCTTTCAATGTACGGAATTACAATATTTTCAATAATGTTTAATATTTATTTTCGTTAACATAATAATTGGTTGTCGATAATTGTAAATCATGAAGTAATTTGTCGCACACGAAATATACAAATGACTCGCATTAAGAAGTGCAATTTCCCGCAAAATAAAGTAAAATTTACCGACAATAGTGTAATAAGTAAAAATGTCATACAACGTAATTTAAGAGCGTTAAAAAACCTTTCAAAAACATATATTACATATAATTTTTTAACTTCATGGAGTGTAAATGTAAGCGAAAGCATTTTCAGGCCTCGTGTCCACGTGAACAACGCTTGCGGATGTTGCGCTAGCGCAGAGTTGCAAGTTTGCGGCGCTGTAGAAGGTTCAATTCTCAACGGAATGAAACGAATAAAAAACGAAAATATTCGTTTTTTTGTCCTCTACAAGTTTTATCTGAAGCATTTTTTGAGTTTTTTGCGATAATAATCCGTAAAAAGCAAAAAAGTAACAATATTTTTCCTTTCTTTACCTTTATCGTTCGATATCTCGAAATAAATCGATCGTACCAAAAAAAGTCATCAGACAAAACTTGTAGAGCATAAAAAAACCTTCAAAATACACCCTTAATCGACCTTCTAAAGTCAATAGCAACCGAGTTATCGAATATTGTCCAAAAAAACACGTTTTTGGCTGTCAGAAATGAAGCTCCAGGTTTAGGAAGTCGAAAACTTAGAGTTAAGCTTTTTTTGATCCCCCCAACCCCCTCGAAAAAGAAAATCCACTCTTCCATCATTTGCATATTCAAATGTACATATTGACTGGACTACTTTGGCTGTTACAGTTTCACAGAAGTTCCGACGTTCGCCTTTATTCTTGAATTTTTCGGTAATAAACTTCTTTTGTTTTGTTCTTGTTGTTATTATATTCATTGTTCTTATGCGTATTTTTGCCACGACTAGCTTATGGTCGCTATACATGTCCGCACTACGCATTGTTCGAACATCTAGAAGAGACTTCAGGTGTTTCTTGTCAATTAGCACGTGGTCGATCTGGTTACGTGTTACTCCGTCTGGTGCTTGCCAGGTATATTTATGAATGTCCTTGTGCGGGAATCGCGTGCTGCCGATGAAAAGTCGGTTGGCCATGCAGAGATCAATTAATCGCTCGCCGTTGTTATTGCGTGCTTCTCCAAGTCCATGGCGACCCATTATTTCATCGAGGTTGTTATTATTATTGCCGATTTTCCCGTTAAAGTCACCCATGACAAGTTTGATGTCTCTTTTGTGCGCTGAGGCGATTGTGGACTGCAGTTGGTTGTAGAAATGATCTTTCTCGCTGTCGTCCGCTATTTCCGTTGGTGCGTAGCATTGAATAATTGTTATATTGCGATTTTTGGCTCGGAAACGAGCGGTTATTAATCGGTCGGAGACTGGATTCCACTCCATTAATAATTTTTTAATTTTAGTGGATATAACTATTCCAACTCCATTAATGTGGGTGGTTGAATTGCCCGAGTATATCATGTAGTGATTGTCTGACGTTGTAATGTCTCCGCTGTTCTTCCACCGCACTTCGCTGAGACCTAGGATCTTAATTTTACAACGTGTCATTTCTCTGCTTAGTTGTGCCAAACGGGATGTCTGTGCCAATGTCCGGATGTTCCATATGCCAATGCGTATACCTTTTTGATAGCTAAGGTTCATTTCCGTTGTATCCGTCCGATATCCGAGGCTCGTATTCGTTTCTCGAATCAGCTTGTTTCGGGTTTGCGGGTGATTGGCTCACAGAATCCTATCCAGCCGTCAGAGTTAGGGTGCTGTCCCATGATACGGAAATTACATCGGACCGGAACAGTGAGACCAATCACAATCGTAGAAAGGAAAGTAGAATAATGAATGAAGAGATCTGATTGGTCTCACTGTTCCGTTCCGGTGTAATTTCCGTATCATGGGACATCACCCTTATACTAACTGTCGGTCGGCCGGAGCAACCGGTGATGGCCGTTTTTGTTTGTTATTATTTTTATTTAAGAATTCTAGCTGGATTTGAACTCGGGATCTTTGGCATGGGAGGCAAATACTTTGCCAGTGCGCTACGGCCACCACATATATTGTGTGGATATATGTATATATTGATATACGTGTAAACATATGTATGTATTGATATACGTGTGGACATATGTATGTATTGATGTAGGTGTGGACGTATATATGTATGATATGTATATACGTATGTATATACCACGAAGTAAGAGAGAAGGAGACCGAACTTAATAGAACGCAAGCTGAAAAAGTGGTCCTGATTCGTGACCCCTAATTGGGAGGGAGTTCGCTGAAAGGAATGGATTCTTATGGTTGGACGCCATTTGCAATTAACCTTACCCGAACAGTCCGGCATGGCTTGCATTCACGAAATAAGAACGTGCTTGTATTATACGGAGAGGTTAAGACTAAAAAGTTCCAAAAAATTAAAAAAGTAAAAATTTATAAGTATTAATAGTGAATTCGATCACTTGCACTACGCTAAATTAGTACGTACTAAAAGCTACTCTGTGCACGAAATTAGCAGAGTTAAAGCATATAATTAATTTAAACGATTAAATATTCAATATTTCACCTTTTTTAATTTTTTGGAACTCTTAACCTCTCCCACGATCTTTTACTTCGTGACCTCTCCGTCTAATGCAAGGAATGGATCAGGCCGGACTGTTCGGGTAAGGTTAGTTGCAAATGGCGCCCAACCATAAGAATTCATTCCTTTCAGCGGACTCCCTCCCAATTAGGGGTCACGGACTAGGACCATTTACGTTTCACAGAGTTCGATCCCCTTCTCTCTTACTTCGTGGTATATACATATATACGTATGTATATATGTATAGTATATGTGTAAGTTAGTAGAGGTAGTAGGCCGATTCAAAGCCATGGGGCTCCGAGGGGGGTGTGGGGCGCGGGAAAAGTACAAGGCGCGGAGGGTATGACGTCACGGGAGGGGAGGGGGAGCCGAGCCGCTGCTGCCGCCGCCGCGCCGTCTCCTCGCCATAACCGCCGGGGGATACATTTCCATGCACCGAGATGTTATTTTTTTAGTATAAAATTTCAAAAGCTGCCGTCACCCTTTCGAGGCGACGACATCATCAAATAAGTTTTTTCCAAAGCCGCCACCTTTCACCCCCTCCCCCCTGAAAACATGCTTCTGTACATTTCCCCCCATAGACTAAGAGAGTTCCAGATCACTGATACAGATTCTCCGTCGCCACCAGGCGGTGCGAGTGTCGCGGGGAAGGTAATCGCGGGGAAGGTACTGACGCGGGCAATTTCAAAAGCTGCCACCCCTCACCCCCTCCCCCAGAAAACATGATTCTGCAGTGATCACATAATATTGATCACGTGACATGTAGTGTTTTGCGCATGCGCAAATCCGTCTATGAAATCACCGCGTTGTAACATGTCCACCCCTCCCCCTGAAAAAAATGCTTCTTCGATGTAATTGATACTCGTGCTCGAAAAACAAGTATTA
The DNA here is from genome assembly GCF_001594065.2 of Cyphomyrmex costatus. Classification (NCBI taxonomy): domain Eukaryota; kingdom Metazoa; phylum Arthropoda; class Insecta; order Hymenoptera; family Formicidae; genus Cyphomyrmex; species Cyphomyrmex costatus. The sequence continues at coordinate 48,537 of NW_017278090.1, read as the reverse complement.
AATTAAATAGCGTTCTCATTGCGGTTCCTTTTACAATATTTTTCTCTTAGGAGATATCGGCGACGACACGTTCGAGCGCCGATGGCTGCTGAACGAAACTGTATCACAGGAAACGAAAGTGATATTTCAACGCGCGAAAACAAGTATTAAATTAAATAGCGTTCTCATGGCGGTTTCTTTTATGATAAAAATTTCTAGGAAGATCGGCGACGACACGTTCGAACGCCGATGGCTGCTGAACGAAATTGTATCACAGGAAACGAAAGTGATATTCCAACGCGCAAAAACAAATATTAAATTAATTTGCGCTATCTTTCGTGATACATTTCTAGGAAGACGCGTACTGAGAGGTCAGTAGGGATAAAGACAAAGGGATGAAGAAGTTTGAAATGAAATATATAATGAGTCGTAAGCGCGCCGTGTCACAGTAGATGTCACGAATCGATTGTGTTAAGATGCGAAAATACAATAGATAGAGCGAACATTGAAAATATGGATCCCGATGATGTCGGGAATATCAATGATGAAGAGATTGGAGATGTAAACTTCGAAGATTTGATGGATGTTGAGTCTTCCGACGAGAGTGTGTTATCGGACGATACGGGGTGCATTAGTGATTTGGAGAACAATACCGATCGTTTAGTAAAAATTGTGTCGGCCGCGCAAATCCAAGTTCTCGCGTGAAGTTTTGTCAAATTCAGTGCTACTATTCGACAGGTGGAGCGCTAGCGGTATGTCCCGAATGTATGGAGAGAATCGCGGACGCTGGCGTTATGTTGTTGATAAGGAAGCACGACACTGATTTCACCGATAGATTCGAAGCCCGGACGTGCTTCAATTGTCTGAAACCGATGCGCCAAGTATACCCGTGCAACGTATGTCCCATATGTACTGTATAAGAAAATAAAATGGCAATCAATGGATCCGTTGCTGGACGAAGATTGGGACGATTATTTCGAATGTGTTAACAATCTTGTCGAAGACGATGTCGAAAATTTGCCGAGAAAGGATGTGACGGGGACATCCTACCTCTTCGGCTCACCGACGATAAGAAAGAGAGGCACGTTAATTTATTATACGTGCAAGACGGCGACACAGGACATTTTGTGTGGATTAAACATCTGTCCCGACTCGTAGGATTGCAACTCTCCAGAAAGGAGCACAAGAAATTCTTTTGCGATCGGTAAGTATAAGTAAAAATAAAATAGTAAAAAGAAAAAAATTTGTACTAATAAATTTTTATGTTTACTTTTTGCAGATGTTTACACTATTTTTCCTCCAACGAAAAATTGGAGATCCACAGCGAGGACTGCGGTAAATTAAACAAGTGCGCTATCCGCCTACCTAGCGAGGAGGAAATGTGGTTGGAGTTCCACAACTACGGCATGAAGGAGCAGGCGCCGTTTGTAGTATACGCTGACCTGGAGTGCGTCTTGCGAAGAAATGGTTTGTGAACCTTTCTTCTGTCGATATCCCTTATAACGTCATGTGTTTTTTGCAGTTAGGCGAAAATTTTGCTCTTCCTTTTAATAACAGGACGAAAATTGTTTTTGAATGTATTAAGGGTATTGAAAGTAGTGCTTTGAAAATGCCAATTATCAGAAGGATGGACATCACCAACCATTCTATACCTATCCTAAATAACATAGTTTCTGCTCCAAAATTTACATCACCAACAACCAAAAAATTATCTGAACTTGAATCCCATACTGTAGACTTTATAAAGAAACATCCTAATGTGATTTACACTCACGCAGATAAAAGTAATGTTACTGTTGCACTTGACAAAGATGTTTACGTTTCCAATATAAATTCATTATTTAGCGACAGTAACACATACGAGATTATCAAAAAAGATCCTACGAAAAAACTTACATCATCTTTAAGAGTAATGCTGACTGAATGGAAGAACAAAGATTATATAGATGGTTCTGAATATAGAAAATTGTATTGCAGTGATGGCTTCCGAGAGCCTATGGGTTGCCAAAGATCCACAAACCAGATTGTCCATTAAGAATTATAGTCTCTTCAATAGGGAGTCCGTTGCATTCTTTGGCTTCCTTTTTACATGAAATTCTTTTTGAAACAATTCCTGTGGCAGATAGTAATATTAAAAATAGTTTTAAGTTAATTGAAAAATTGAAGTGTTTTAATAATGCACATGGTTTTGAATTGATTTCTTTGGATGTGGTTTCACTGTTCACCAATGTTCCTATCGGTATTGCGTTAGATTGTATTGATGAACAGTGGTGTTACATTTCGAGAGGTTGTCCATTGCCAAGGGAAGAATTTCAGAAAGCGATTAAATTTGTTTTAGAATCAACTTTTTTTGTTTTTGATAACAAGACATATAGACAGTATTTTGGCACACCCATGGGTTCACCTTTGTCACCTATTATCGCTGATTTGGTGATGAGGAGATTGGAGACTGTGACCTTGCCACCATTCAGAGGTGACCTTCTTTTTTATTTTAGATATGTGGATGACGTTTGTATGGCAATCTTACCGGAGAAAATAGATACTCTTTTTCAAGCTTTTAATTCTTTTCATCCTCGACTTCAGTACACACTGGAAATAGGAGGAGATAAGTTGAACTTTTTAGATACCACTATTTCTAAAATTAATAATACATTTATTTTTGCTTGGTACCGCAAACCCACCTTTTCTGGTAGATTCTTGAATTTTCTCTCCAATCATCCTATATTTCAAAAGAGGGGTGTTGTGTTTTCTTTGGTTGACAGAGCTTTTTTACTCTCTGATTTTGGATTTCATAAAAGAAATCTAACTCTTATCATTGATATTTTACTGGATAATGATTATCCTTTGGATTTTGTCTTTGATTCTGTCAACCTCAGAATAAAGCATCTATTAAAGAACCATAAAAATCACGCTCGTACACAGATTGATAATAATAATAATGCATGTCCATCTTGGCTTACGGTGCCTTTCATGTTTATAAAATTCAATGTAACGATTGCGAGGCTTCTTATGTGGGGCAAACCAGCAGACAGTTAAAAACAAGAATTAAAGAACACCGTAATCATATAAATCATAATAGTTCTACCAGATCGGTAATAACTGATCACAGATTGGAGTATAATCATGACTTTCGGTGGGACGATGTTAAAATTCTTGATGAGGAACCTTGTTACAGGAAGCGATTGGTCTCAGAAATGTTAAATATTAAAAAACAGAAACTTAGCCTAAACTTACAAACCGACACGGAAGGTCTTCATGAAGCATATATACCCATTGTAAACAAAATTTGATCTTTCTGTATCAGTTGTTGCCGTTCGTTATTTAGTTGGAATTGGTCCGTTGAGGATGTTTGACGTGTTCCATGTATAGTTTTCCATGTATAATTTTTTATCTCAAGATGTACTTCGACAGTTTTTGGAATATTTCTGACATAAGTTTTTTAAAGAAAAAATTTTTTTACTGTTTTCTTATTGTGTGACTTTTATCATTATGACTATTTTTGTAAATATATGGATACACGGACCAATTAATATTTTCACGTATAGATTTGTAAATTTTTTGGTATGTTTTGCGCATCGTTATTTTTCATTCTTAGAATTTAAGATTACAATCCTTTAATTAATATATGTTCATTCTATTGTTTTTTCAGTTATATATTTAACTACGCACAGGATTTACTTATGTATTGATGTTTTTCCATAATTTTGTACATTTCAACGTAAAGTGTTTCATCTGAAGAGGACCAGATTTGGTGGTCGAAACTAGTTATGTAATTAACATCTGTTATTTAATCGTTACATTTATGTTAATTTTATAAGTTCATTAATTTAGAATATATGTATTAATTTGTTGTTAATTTTCTTTTCGTTTGACTCTTACAATGCCATTTTCATGTTTATAATGTTTTTAAAGAAAGAGTCCTTTATTTGTTCTATTTTTGTTTTTATACTTATACTTTAATTCTTATATATGTATTTCTTAATATGTATTTTTATATTGTGTTTTTATATATGTATTTTATACTTTTACTTATACTTGCACTTATACTCGTACCTATACTTAGACTTTTATGTATGTATTCAGTTTTATTTATGTATTGAGTTTTATGTATTGGATTCTATACTTTTATATATATTCTTTTACATTGAGTTTTACTTTTACTTATACCTATACTTATATCTATACCTATACTTGTACTTATACTTATACCTATACTTATACTGTACGTATATATGTATTGAGTTTTAGGTATGTATGTATGTATTGAGTTTTATGTATTTTATACGTTTTTAAATTGTATGTCTTAATATGTATTTTACTTTTACTTATACCTATACTTATACTTGTACTTATACCAATACTTATACTGTACGTATATATTCCAATTCCAAAATGCAATAACCCGTCTTCTCCCTCCTCTCTTCGTCCTATATCTGTTCCTCCTTTCCTATCTAAATTGCTCGAACATATTTGTTTCGATTAACTAAATGAATTCGTTAAAAAAAGCAACACCATTCCCGATAGTCAATCAGGTTTCCGCAGCTCTCACAGCACCACCACTGAATTACTTCACTTATCAGATACTGTGCTGCGGGGTTTTGATACTGGATTATTAAGTTTTGATACTCGATTAGTGCTCTAGATTTCTCGAGGGCATTTGATACGGTTAATCACGAATTACTTCTCCAAAAACTTCTTTTTTCCGGTCTATCTCCTTCCTCTCTATCCTTTCTACGATCTTTCCTCACAAACCGCTCTCAACGCGTTCTTCTTTATAATCCATCCCCTTCCTTTTCTCACTCTCGAATCGTACCATCCGGTGTTCCTCAAGGTTCTATTCTCGGTCCAATTCTTTTTACGCTATTCACTGCCGATCTTGTTTCCATCGCACTTGACAGTAAACTTTTCATGTATGCTAATGATGTAGTTTTGCTTTACTCTTTTCAACTATCAAGTGCGTCCACGGCTGCTGTTTATGCTGATGATGTAGTTTTGCTTTACTCTTTTCAACTGTCAAGTGCGTCCACGGCTGCTGCCAACATAAATCGTGATCTCCACTTGATTGCCGAATGGGCCTCCTCAAACTCTCTTCATCTAAATCCATCCAAATCATCTCTGCTAATCGCAGGATCACCTTTCCACTTATCACACCTTCCCTCATTCAACATTTTCATCAATCAATCGCAAATCCCTCAATCTTCCTCTATTAAAATACTCGGTGTTCATTTCGATTCCTCCTGGTCTTTTGATCAGCACGTTCTGGTGAAAAGTCGAGCAGCTTTCCTACGTCTTCGTCTCTTATATCCTTTTCGTCACATACTCTCAACCTCGCAGAAACTCCTTATATCCCAACTGCTCGTAATTTCCTTATTTGACTACTCAAACTCGATCTACATCCCGGCTCTGTCTCAAAAACTGCTCACTCGTGTTCAGCGCATTCAGAATACATGTCTTCGTTTTTCGTTCAACGTTCGCAAATATGACCACATCTCTCCTTACTTCTCACGCTCAGGTTGGCTAAATATTCGTCAGCGTTTCATTCTCCATCTGTGCTGTCTTGTATTTCGTCTTCTGCATTCTGGTGTTCCTCGATACCTCCGAAATCTATTATATTTTAACTCCGATCTCCATGCAAATAACACTCCCGACACTCGTCATCAAGATTCCTTATCTTATCCCAGACATCGTACCTCTAAATTTAAGGCTGCATTCTCTTATACCGCTACAAAATTCTACAATGCTATGCCATCTTTTATCCGATTATCCCCTTCACTTCCTTCCTTCCGATCACGTGCTTTAGAATACATATCGACTTTGTAATACTAATAACGCTGTATGCAGTTCAATAAGTAGTTACATATGTTCATACACGTTCTCTCTGTGTTTTCGTCTTTGTTCATTTTATTTGTGTTTCGAATTCTAATATGTTCCTCTCCGCCAATATTGCGTGCATTACTGTTTAAAATTTTGTAATATCATGATGTTAAATTTTGCTTTTTGCGCTACTAATAATTGTTTTGTTTCTTTTATTATACTGGGAGGCTTTATAGCAGCAGATTTGCTGGCGCCTCGCCATTTGTGTATAATTGTAAAATTTTATATGCAATAAACAACAATACAATACAATACAATACAATATGTATTGAGTTTTAGGTATGTATGTATTGAGTTTTACGTATGTTCTTTTATACGTTCTTTAAATGTATCTTTATACTTCGCATTTATTGTACTCGCGTAATGTATGTATCTTATAGTACTTAATTCTTATATATGTTAAAAATAATTACATGTATGTATGTGAAGGAATAAATAAAGAGTAACAATGATATTCTTATACTTTTATATATATTTTTTTATGTGAATAAAAAAAAATTAATTTAAACGACATCGTTTTTATTTATCCATGAATTGTGCGATCCATCGAATCCCAGCCACTTGACGTACACCTTGTCTCCTTTCTTACGCAGTACTTTCTCCACGAGATACACGTCGGGATTAGCGACGCGACGCAACTCGTGCTCGTAGAATCCTCC
>NW_017278090.1:32449-39236 GCF_001594065.2 Cyphomyrmex costatus | reverse complement strand
ACATATTAAGCCGAGGATAGGGATTGTATCATATTGGTGTACATTTCGGGCAATGACTCTGAATCATTTTGTCTGTTTATACCGTGTGTCTGTTTTTTAATATGTACCATCTCAGATATTAATCTTTTTTTTATAAGAAGGTTCGATATCTAAGATTTCAACGTTATCGCATTTAAAATTATGATTTAATTTTAATCTATGTTCGGTTATTACAGAAGGGGATTTTGATACTTTATTAATATCTGAAACATGCTCTTTTAATCTAGTTTTTAATTGTCTCTTAGTTTGTCCAACATAACTAGCATCACAATTGTCACAGGATATCTTATACATATATTACATTTTGATTGTGTTTATATTCTAAATTATCTTTGCCTCTTTTAATGTAGCTATTTAGTGTGTTCGGAATAGTATATGCTAACTTGCTAACATATTGGCGATAGGTTTGAATTTTTCAGACACAGTGTTAACATAAGGAACTGTAAAAAATTTTTTTTAAGTATTATTCTTATTAGAAATATTATTAATATGGAATTTAATTCTATTGTGAATCGTAGAAAAAATGAAGTATAGAGGATATCCGTTTTGTAAAAATAAATGTTTTTAATTACTTAGAGCGAGCACTAAATTCGGATATGTATTTTTTCTGGTACTACAATGTCTAAGGAATATTTTAGGACCAATAACTTGCGAGCTTTAAATTCCTTGACGATTGTAATGTAGGTTTCGGTGGTGAAGATTTTGTGGACGTTTGTGCTTTTAAAATAACGTTTTTTTAGTATATTTCAATACATTTGGGTATATTTTTTGTTTATTTTGGAGTACTAAATTAGCACTAGAATCCCTGTATGGTTATTCTTTATTTCCTTTAATTTTTTATTCGGGGGGTCCAGCTTGCCGTTAAGCTGGACCCCTCCTTTTTTTAAATTTCTGCTAAACGTGTGGAGCACTAAAGTTGGTATTAGAGTATTGAATTAGCAAATAAAAAGCATTTAATTTTTGACCTATTGCGAACTTGGTTTTCGATAATGATGATTGCAGCTTAACAGATGTGAAAGCTGCAGAATACGGGAGCACTCTTCGATGACCTCGACCATGACATATGTCGTCAAGGTCATGATCCCGAATAACCTCCCGCAGGTTTTACTTGGCGGTCGTCCTTCGTTAAATGTTATTACATATGTGAAGGTCAAGGGGGATGCTCCCCTTTCTGCAGTTTTACTACATATTTTTATTGTTAATCACGTTTCTTTATTTTAAGTTTCACCTATTACCTAAAAGAATTTACTTATCCCCCTCTCTCCCTACCTATAGATCATTGTGCTAAACCATGCACAGCGTGCAGCTTTTCGTAATAACTACACAGAAATATCAGCGATCTGATTTATCTGAAACAAAAGTTCAAAGAGGTCTTAAAGCATATTAAAAAAAAATTATAGTCCTTATTGGATGTGATTAAAAATTTTTTCATTTTTGACAAAATAGGAGCTTTCCAAGTAATTTTCTATACTTAAAGATCAGTCATTTTAAATAAAGTTTAAGAATCGCATTGATAGAAATTACAATTTCTTAAACACTTTAAGTTTCTTTTCAATTCTTCGTCTTACATAAATGAGTCGAAAATATTTCTGGTACTGTGAAACGCTGCATACCGTACAGAGTATAGGACGAAGGACTGTAGAAGAAACATTTTTCAAATGTGAAATAAAAAATTATGTTTAATCATATCAAAAATATGTAATACCATTTATAAGAAATACGATTACTGCATCGTGTATATTCTTTATTATAGAATCATAAGAAAGGTATACTTTTTAAAGCAGAAAAATATGCCCTCTTAAGGACAGTTATACGTCGAAAATTTCTATATAACTCTAAATAAAAAATATTATTGAAAACAGATATTGTCATTTACGTAATAAGGTTTTTTTTTATGTTGAAAAGAAAACATTTTATAAATCAAGTCTTCCTTTTAGGTGCATTTTAACTTTATTAAAAATAAGTAGAAAACTTATTTTCCGCTAAATGGCTTGAGCACATATATCGTGATTACAGCAACAAATTAGCTCATAAAGAGCACTAAATCCTCTATGTGTTTCGTATGATTATGCCCACATAGGCATTCTAGATTGATAGACATCTTTGAACTCAATAAGAATATAAAATTTTTAATACTCCTTTATTAAGAGATACATATATTTAAGAGATATCGTTCAACAAAAATTATTACATATTTGAGATCATATATTGCACACAAAGAACCTCCAAGTCACCACACTTATTTTGCCGACTTATAAAATATATTAGTGTTGCAGTATGGTGTTTAATTTGGCGACACACACAACACACACAAACACAAAACACATACACACACACACATTCATGCAGAAGGTCTGTTCTTGAAAAGAAACGTATACGAAAGTTTTAGGGAAATACTACAGTATACGTTACATATACTATAGTATTTTCTTAGTTTTTCGTACACGTTTTTGTTCAAGAATAGAGTTTCAGGTATTGTATAGTTTGGAGACATTCATTCAGAGTGACAAAAATAGGACGGAACTTGTGTCGACTTGTCCTGACTTGTCAGATGGCAAGCAATTGTATAGTTTGGGGACATTCATACAGCCATTGCATAGTTTGGAGACATTCACACTGCTATTGCATAGTTTGGGGACATTCATATAGAGCTCCAGGTATTGTATAGTTTGGGAACATTCATTCAGAGTGACAAAAATAGGACGAAACTTGTGTCGACTTGTCCTGACTTGTCAGATGGCAAGCAATTGTATAGTTTGGGGACATTCATACAGGTATTGCATAGTTTGGGGACATTCATACAGGTATTGCATAATTTAGGGACATTCATACAGCTATTGCATAGTTTGGAGACGTTCATAAAGCTATTGCATAGTTTGAAGACATTCATACAGCTATTGCATAGTTTAGAGACATTCATACAGCTATTGCATAGTTTGAATATATTCATACAGGTATTGCATAGTTTGGGGACATTCATACAGTTATTGCATAGTTTGGAGACATTCATATAGCTATTGCATAGTATGGAGACATTCATACAGCTATTGCATAGTTTTGCTTACATTCATACAGCTATAGCATAGTTTGAGGACACTATTAAATACACTACAGTTAACGCATAATTTGAGGACATTAATTGCTAGGTGGCACCACTGCACGGTTAAAATCATATAAACTTTAAGTCCCAAAATATGCGTATAATGTCTAATAAAAATGTCCTCAAAGTATGCGAAAAACCTAGGAATTTTTTGAGACCTGTCCCCAAAGTATACAAATGTCTCCAAAATATGCGTTGATCCAAAAAAAATGTCCTGAAAGTATGCTTTGGACATATATATATATATACATAAGTATATATATATATAACATTATCTAATATACCAATATTGATACGATCGTGGCACATTAAATTTCAGTTTCTGATACAACTTATGATTGACTTCCAAGCCTTGTTTATTCACAATGTTTCGCTACGCAAAGCTTGTAAATAAACAAGCCGCACGAAAGTACACGCTATTATGAGGACCCGATGTTAAATCAGTAGTATTAGTTGAGCTTTGGCGTTAATTGCGGTCAGTAGTATAATAGATTCTTGTTTTTCTTATTTTTTGATATTAGTGAAAATGCGTACTGTTGAGAAGAAAATTTTTCACTCACCAACACATGATGAGAATAGAAAAAGAGTTTGCTTACTGTGTCTGTGCTCACATAAAGTGTTAATCCCTATAAAAGGTAAATTGAAAGACAAGATGGAATCAACAGTTAACTTCAAGATTAACGAAACTGCACCAACAATTGTTGTATGTTCTTCATGTTATCGTAAACTTTACCGTAAAGAAAGTGAGAAAAATTTTATTCTGCCAGATTATTCGAAATTCATTTTTCGAAAAACTAGATCAAATAATAATGAAGTTCAGTGCATTTGTTATTTGTGTACTTTAATTGGAAGCCGCAAATCAAAAATAAACAAAAAAGAAAACAAAGTGTTAAAAATGTACATAAAAGATGCAACAGATGTTTTTCAGTAATTGCTAAAGGTGTTTCCCATATTTGCATAAAAAATCAATACAAAAATATGAAGGAAGTTGTCCTCGGTAATCTGTGCGATAAGGAAAAAGATCATGTAGGCGCATCTTTATTAAAAGCAAAAATCAACAATGATAAAGAAAAAGGCAGAAGTAAAAGAAATGATTTGTTACTTTCTCAAGATAAAGGGGCTCCGTTAAGAGTAGCTATTCAACCCAAGGAAAAAAATAAAAATGAAACAAACCCAATTTCAGTCCAAGAAGTTGCAGAATTGTAAAATAATTTCAATTTCAGTGTAAGAAAAACTATAGGAGTTTTATCAAGTCTACGAAAAATGACAGGAAATAGAAAAATATTTCAACCGAATGTACTTCACAAATTAATTGAATGGAATCATGCTCTCGATGATTATTTTTCGGTACAAAATTGTGAATTTATTCATTCAAAAGGAAAGCATGAAAATCCTGTTAATAAATGTGTGGTATACTGTCATGATGTAAAAGGTCTTATAAATTATGTGAAAGTACAAAGGCAATTAACAGATTTTCATCTTAAAATTGAAATGGATGGAGGGGGAGGCTTTTTAAAAATATGCTTATCGATATAATCTTTATCAAATAATATCACAGATAAGAAAAATAATTCGAAGAGCAATAGAATTTTGTGTAATAAAAAAGTATATAAGACTTTTACAAAATGTGGTTTGAATCAACAAAAAATTTTTCTAATTAAATAAGCATAAAAAACCACGCACAAGTTCTAGTTTGTGATAACTTATTAAAGTCATTAATTTATTGTCAAAAAACATAAATCTATAAACGTTTCGATCAACACAAAGTGACCATCTTCAGTATACGATTAAACTACTATAACATAAAATCAAACGCCACATTAATAATAATTCGCTTACATCACTCGCCTCGCTACAATATAAATTTCTTCTTAGCAACATTATCTAACGGTAACCTTCTCTCATGTCTTCATGTACAAATTCTTTCATATTAGTACAAATTCTTTTGACGAAACGTCGTTAGCAGACTGTGTAATTAAAAGTTAAGTTAAGATAACAATATTAAGAATTGAAAGCTTTCGTTATAAAAGAATATAATTTAAAATTACCTATGTTCCGTTTAAAGCAATCGTCAAATCTTAAGTGAAGCGTCAGAAAAATTCGAACATTACAACAGTAAAGTCAGATATGTAGTGACATAATTATATGTGTATATGAACTTGAAACTAACAAAAATAATAAAAATAAAAACTAAGACTGAGAATTTGTGTTAGAGTCTTGGTGTGTGTTTGTTATGATAGAAAAATACAATTGTGGTAATTTTTCAGTGTCACTCTGCAAATTTAGACAGTTAATCTGATTCTTAATATGAATCATTTCAGAAATTGTTCTTTTAAAATATACGGGTTCACTATCCAAAATTGCAGTGTTATCCCAATCTATGTCGTGTTTACAATTTAATTGATGTTTGCTTACAACAGAATTATTATTAGATTTCTTCAAATCATCCCTGTGTTCTTTCAATCGAGTTCTGAGCCTTCTTTTTGTCTGTCCGACATAAGTCATATCACAATCCCTACAATTAATCCTATAGACGACATTAGTGTTATCGAACTTATTAAGTTTATCTTTTCCTGTTTTAATTATTCCACCAAGATTATTAATCGGTTTGTAGGCAATATTTGTATTTGGAATGTTAATGATACTTCTGAATTTTTCTGAAATATTTTTATGACAAGGAACTACAAAAAAATTATTTTTTACTCTTCCAGTTCCATTATTAACTATATTTCTATTGATATTACAAAATTTTAAACTATTGATTCTATTATTGATAGAAGAAAACAAAAATTCCAAAGGGTATCCATTAATAATTAAAATTCTGATTAATTCTATGATGTTTTTGGTATGAAATTTCGGATGAGACAAAAATATTATACGATCAATTAATGAGATTATTACACCTTTTTTGTGATACATTGGATGATTTGAGAAAAAATTTAAATATCTTCCAGAATTCGTAGGTTTTTTGTAAATATCAAAAAGAACTCTGCCATTTTCCACACCAACCTTAACATCTAAGAAATTTATCCAACCATCAATGCTGCATTCCAAAGTAAAGTTAATTCTTTCATTATAAGAATTAAAGGTATCAAATACTCTCTCAATATCCTTCTTAGGGATAGCTAATAATATATCGTCGACATATCTTTGGTATATTGGAATGTCTACATTTATGGTTGAAAAAATTTTCGTTTCCAAATCCTCCATAACAATACCAGCTAAAATCGGAGACAATGGAGAGCCCATTGGCATTCCAAACGTTTGTTTATAAAAATTGTTATTAAATTTAAAATAAGTAGAATTAATAATAAGATTCAGAGCCTTTTTGAATTCTTCCAAGGAAATAGACGTATTTTTTGTGATGGTATTCCATCTTCTATCTATACTTTGCATTATTAATTCGGTTGGAATGTTTGTATACATGGCCACTACATCAAAAGAAACTAAATCATAATCAGAATCAAATTTTTTTCCATTTAGTTTTTCAACTAAATCAAAACTATTTTTAGTGTAACCTAAATTTGTGTTAGTAATGCTTTTCTCGATAATTTCTTTTAAAAAATTTAGAAACAGGATACAACGGACTATTAATGCAACTTACAATAATTCTAAGAGGGAAACCTATTTTATGTATTTTAGTAAGAC
>NW_017278090.1:22688-25968 GCF_001594065.2 Cyphomyrmex costatus | reverse complement strand
GGTCTGTCTTATGTGACTGGCGTAATGAAGAATACACTTGGTCAATTATATTTATCTCATATCTGTTTTTGATCAAGAAGTTCAGTATCTTTTATATGCACTTGGCGTATGTTTTTTTCTTTTTTTAAAAAAAGGTTTTTTTATGGGATTTCAGCTATCTCCGAAATAAATGGACTTATCTGAAAAAATGTATCTTTTTCGATTTTCTGTTCAACGGGGATTGTTTTTATATGTTAGCAGAAGTTACTTCACGTCGTTAGTTTCGGGGTGCAAGACTGCTTTATTCAAATTTTTTTAAAAACACCATGTTTGAATTGAAATAGAAAGATCTTTCAATAAGAATAAGAACTACATGGGTTTTACTATTTAATTCAGTAGAACTTAATAAGAATAGTATCAAACAGGTTTTCAAAGATCTTTTATACAAATGATACGAGTCATTAGATCTAAGTTACATCTTGGTCTACTAAACAGCAAATATGATTAATCGGTTCTACAACCGATTAAGTAGTTGGCGTTGGTGAAACTGGCCCAAACGGTTTTTTAAATCAAAACCCCGTACTCTTAGCGCATGTTTTACCTTTTTTTTTTAAAAAAAAAAAAGGTAAGTTCATATACGATTGTAGAATCTAGGTTATATCTTGGTCTACTAAACAGAATAAGGATAACACCACGTGGGTGTTCAAATTCTACTAAACATCAAAAATGGCTGGTCAGATCCACAGCCGATTATAAGGATAACACCACGTAGGTTTTTAAATTCTACTAAACAGCAAATATGATAAGGATAACATCACGTAGGTTTTTATAAAAAAAATTAACCTTGGCATACATAATGAGGTATTCAAGTACATGTTCGAGTTAGTATTAGTCAAATCAGACGTAAAGTTGGGAACTGTTGGGTATTACTGAAGAAGAGAAGAGAGAGAGAATTCTGATATAGAATAACTTGGCGCCGACTATTGATATCAGATCTTTTATACAAATGATATATGTCATTATATGAGGATAAAGATAGTACTACATGGATTTTACTATTTAATTTAGTAGAATTTATCTTGGTATAATCAACTCAAAAGCGGAAGTTCAAACAAAAATTAGAGTAAAGATAGTACCACGTGGGTTTTACTTTTTAATTTAGTAGAATTTAAATAATAGCACTACATGGGTCTTTAAAGGTAGAATTTAATAACTTGGTATAACCAAATCAAAACCGGAAGTTCAAACAAAAATTAGAAATTTGACTAAGGAAAGATTAAAGGCTTTTAATTTAAATCATTTTCATACATATTCACTTCCATTGGCATTATCTTTTAATAATAAAATGTATTATGTTAAAATATTTTAGAGAGTATCAATGTAGACATACTGGAAAAGCACTGTTCGGATACTATCGCCAAGAAAGAGAAATCATAATAAATTTCTTAATACTGAACATTAAAAAAAATTATAATAAACGTACAAAGAAATGAATAAATATTCTTCTTTTACAATCATTTATGCTTCTTTCTAATGTTTAGTATTAAGAAATTTATTATGGTTTCTCTTTCTTGGTAATGGTTTCCGAACGGTAGTCTTCCCGTATGTCTACATTGATGTTCTCTATAAAATATTTTAACATAATACATTTTATTATTGAAATATAATGCAATGAAAGTAAACATGTATTTATTCCAATGTCGAAATATTACATACGTATAATCAAATATACTAATAAACGTAATAAATTTTTTTGGTGTAATGTTATTATGAAATTGATTATCAGAACAATCCTTCCTCACGATATTAATTATTTATTAATTAGAGAATAATAATTTGTAAACGTATACTTATGAAGATATATTTACGTGATTGAAAACTGGTTAATTTACACTCCAAAATCTTAAACTAAGTGGGAGATCAAACTATACATAACAGTTTTTTATATTTTAAAATAATATAATTAAAACGAGGTGAAGGACAATAAGAGTCAATTCGTAAGTAAACAAGAAAGCGATTATAACATTAAAAATATAATATGAATTTTAAAGAAAAAGAATACAATAAAATACTTAGCCGTTTTTGACAATATTAAAAATAAGAATGTCGGTCAATATATAGTAATATAAAAAAATAGCTCGATGTAATATGTCGTAACAAGTTTCGACTCTTGGTTTGAGTCCTCTTCAGACGTTCAACAAAAAATTCCTTATTCCAATATAATTAAGACAAAACATCTCTCACTCACTCCTCGATTTCTCTCTTCGTTACACAACATTATATTATAAAAATAAATCACAAAAGATCAGTATTAATTTCAAAAGTATTCTTATGCCAAATTGTATATTTTAACGTAATACATTTTACTATTGAAAGATAATACCATGAAATAACATGAAAAATGACTCATATATTATTGGAGGGGCCAGTTCATCAAAAGTAAACATACATCAACAGTTCCCAACTTTACGTCTGACTTGAATAACTCATTATGTACATATGCCAAGGTTTTTTATCATATCATTATCTTCCAATAATAAAATGTATTACGTTAAAGTAGACAATATGGTAAGACAATTTAATAAGAATTCTTTAAAATTAATGCTGATCTTTTGTGATTCATTTTTGAAATATAAAAAACAGTTATTTTGATCTCTCACCTAGAATACTATATTTAATTCAAGATTTTGGAGTACTTAAAAATTCTTTTGAAATTAATACTGATGTTTCGTGATTCAGTTTTGAAATATAAAAAACTGTTATTTTTATCTCTCACCTAGAACACTATATTTGATTCAAGATTTTGAAGCACATGTGAGTTACAGTTTTCAATCACGTGTATCTTCATAAGTATACATTTTCAAAATATTATTCTAATTCATAATTAATATTGTGAGGAACGATTGTTCTGTTAATCAATTTCTTAATAACATTATACCAAAACACTTATTACGTTTATTAGCGTATTTGATTATCAGAACAATCACGATATTAATTATTAATTATAATAATAATTTGTAAACGTATACTTATGAAAATATACATGATTGAAAACTTGTTAACTTACACTCTAAAATCTTGAATCAAATATAGTGTTCTAGGTGAGAGATCAAACTATAATAGTTTTTTATATTATTATTAAAGGATAATGAAATGGAAATGAATACGCATATAAAAAATACTATTACATATTACCATGAAAAATGACTCATATATTATTGAAGGTGCCAGGTTCATCAAAGTAAAACATACACCAACAGTTGCCAACTTTACGTCTGACTTTAATACCTCATTATGTATG
>NW_017278090.1:16845-18630 GCF_001594065.2 Cyphomyrmex costatus | reverse complement strand
TGATTTATAAAATGTTTTCTTTTCAACATAAAAAAAAACCTTATTACGTAAATGACAATATCTGTTTTCAATAATATTTTTTATTTAGAGTTATATAGAAATTTTCGACGTATAACTGTCCTTAAGAGGGCATATTTTTCTGCTTTAAAAAGTATACCTTTCTTATGATTCTATAATAAAGAATATACACGATGCAGTAATCGTATTTCTTATAAATGGTATTACATATTTTTGATATGATTAAACATAATTTTTTATTTCACATTTGAAAAATGTTTCTTCTACAGTCCTTCGTCCTATACTCTGTACGGTATGCAGCGTTTCACAGTACCAGAAATATTTTCGACTCATTTATGTAAGACGAAGAATTGAAAAGAAACTTAAAGTGTTTAAGAAATTGTAATTTCTATCAATGCGATTCTTAAACTTTATTTAAAATGACTGATCTTTAAGTATAGAAAATTACTTGGAAAGCTCCTATTTTGTCAAAAATGAAAAAATTTTTAATCACATCCAATAAGGACTATAATTTTTTTTTAATATGCTTTAAGACCTCTTTGAACTTTTGTTTCAGATCACTGATATTTCTGTGTAGTTATTACGAAAAGCTGCACGCTGTGCATGGTTTAGCACAATGATCTATGGGTAGGGAGAGAGGGGGATAAGTAAATTCTTTTAGGTAATAGGTGAAACTTAAAATAAAGAAACGTGATTAACAATAAAAATATGTAGTAAAACTGCAGAAAGGGGAGCATCCCCCTTGACCTTCACATATGTAATAACATTTAACGAAGGACGACCGCCAAGTAAAACCTGCGGGAGGTTATTCGGGATCATAACCTTGACGACATATGTCATGGTCGAGGTCATCGAAGAGTGCTCCCGTATTCTGCAGCTTTCACATCTGTTAAGCTGCAATCATCATTATCGAAAACCAAGTTCGCAATAGGTCAAAAATTAAATGCTTTTTATTTGCTAATTCAATACTCTAATACCAACTTTAGTGCTCCACACGTTTAGCAGAAATTTAAAAAAAGGAGGGGTCCAGCTTAACGGCAAGCTGGACCCCCCAAATAAAAAATTAAAGGAAATAAAGAATAACCATACAGGGATTCTAGTGCTAATTTAGTACTCCAAAATAAACAAAAAATATACCCAAATGTATTCAAATATACTAAAAAAACGTTATTTTAAAAACACAAACGTCCACAAAATCTTCACCACCGGTACCTACATTACAATCGTCAATGAATTTAAAGCTCGCAAGTTATTGGTCTTAAAATATTCCTTAGACATTGTAGCACCAGAAAAAATACATATCCGAATTTAGTGCTTGCTCTAAGTAATTAAAAACATTTATTTTTACAAAACGGATATCCTCTATACTTCATTTTTTCTACGATTCACAATAGAATTAAATTCCATATTAATAATATTTCTAATAAGAATAATACTTAAAAAAAATTTTTTACAGTTCCTTATGTTAACACTGTGTCTGAAAAATTCAAACCTATCGCCAATATGCTCCAGTGCAAGTTAGCGTATACTATTCCGAACACACTAAATAGCTACATTAAAAGAGGCAAAGATAATTTAGAATATAAACACAATCAAAATGTAGTATATAAGATATCCTGTGACAATTTTGATGCTAGTTATGTTGGACAAACTAAGAGACAATTAAAAACTAGATTAAAAGAGCATGTTTCAGATATTAATAAAGCATCAAAATCCCCTTCTGTAATAACCGAACATAGATTAAAATTAAATCATAATTTTAAATGG
>NW_017278090.1:0-16463 GCF_001594065.2 Cyphomyrmex costatus | reverse complement strand
TATTCCAACGACATTATCCGATTTACTTTTGCAATGATACGTGTTCAATTTTGACAGCTGCAAAGTATCTAATTTTATCACTCCAAATATATTTTATTATAAACTGACGCAGAGGATATTTACACATGGACAGTTCACAAAAAATTTTTATTTTATTTTTGACAAGGTATATATGACTTTTATGTTGTATTAGATTTTAATTTTATTGCCATGGTTAATAAGACATTTAGTATTTGAATTTTTAAACAATGTTAATTTTTATAATAATATGTGTAGAAGGGCTACGAGCCAGAAAACAAATAATAAAATATTTTTAATAATTTTGAAAACATTTAATACAAGACAAAAATTCGAAAGGTACATAGAAAACGCAAACAAAAGTTAGACTAAGAATTAAATATAAACAATAAAATATAACAGACGTTTCGACCTCTCTTAGGTCATTTTCAATGTTTAAACGTGTAAAATATATTAAAAATTATGCATTACATATAAATTTTTCAGAAAAACTAAAATGCGAGATGGTAGCATTTTTCGTGATGTTTTTCGTCACAAAATAGTGTCGCTGTTGTGAGTATTAAAATAATTGTGTAGAAGATACCAACTTTAATATAGAGGTGCCAAGTTTTTAAAAAAGTCAATGGATAAATCATCTTTTTTTCTTCATTGTCGAGTAGTTCATCATTATAGCAAGTCTCATGGATAGTATGCCAATAAGAAAGTCATTCTCACGAACAGAAATGGTGAGATTGTAATGCGGAACTACAATTGTACAATATAAAATAATAGAAGTTATACTACACAATACAAATCCAGATACCACATAAATTCACATTCGTTCGACATATATAAATACCTATTTTATATGAAAATGACTTCAATATTAGCAATCAATGTTGTTGAATCGTCCGTATAATATTAGAATAAAATCAAATAAAACATTAAATAAATTTAATTGGTTATAGAAACTTAAAACAGCGATATGGAACAAATGTTGTCACATGAAGACGATATAAACTAATGATGACTTTCAGAAAAACATATTGGAGAAGGAGAATTGTAAAAAGGGATATAATGTTGTAGGAGAGAAGGAAGAAAAGGAGAAGGGGAAATTAAGAAGGAGAAAGAGATTGTATTATTTGAGAATAGGTATCTGGCAAATTTTCGGTATCATTTTGTCTATTTATGCCATGTTTTTGCTTTTTAATGTGGATCATTTCAGATATTAGTCTTTTATTGTAAGAAGCTTCATTATCTAAAATTTTTACTTCATTTCATTTGAAATTGTGACTCAAGCTTGTGCGATGGTCGGATATGACTGATGGAGAACCAGTTCTTTTTTTAATATCTGAAATGCGCTCATTTATTCTAGTATTTAATTTACGTTTTGTTTGACCAACGTAGCTTGCATCACAATTGTCACAAGAGATTTTATAAACAACATTTTGATTAGATAATAACTCAAGTTGATCTTTGCCTCTCTTTATGAAACTTTTGAGTGTATTTGGTATGGAGTAAGCTAGTTTGCAGGTGAATTTGCTTGTAATCGGTAAAAAACTTTCAGAAATAGATTTTACATAGGGTACTGAAAAAAACTTATCATTAGAGTTATCATTGTGTAAAAAGTTATTATTATGTATATAAGATTTTATTCTGTTAGTGATAGTATAAAAGATAAAAGGAAGAGGATAACTATTGTTGAGAAGTATATTAATGACTTCAATTAAGTTATTTTGGTGAAATTGTGGATGAGACAAACGAATTATTTTATCTATCATGTTAGTGATTATGCCTTTTTTGTGACATTAGCAATAAATAGCATAAAATACAGATGGAATCATATTGCCAACAAAATAAAAATTCCTCAAGATGAATTTATTATTGCAATTAATTTGGTATTAAACTCAACTTTTTTTTCATTTAACAATTGTTACAAACAAATTTTTGGCACTCCAATGGCTTCACCTCTTTCTCCTATAATTACAGATATAGTAATGCAAGACCTTGAAATGTCTACAATTTGTAAATTACCTAAAAAACCGTTGTTCTACTATCGATATGTGGATGACATCATTTTGGCACTTCCTTCCGACAGCATTGTTGATACACTAAATATATTTAATTCTATACACAAAAGATTACAGTTCACCATGGAAGTAGGCACAGATAATACCATAAATTTTCTTGATACAAGAATTATTGTGGAAAATCAGAAAATCATATTTGATATTTTCCACAAAACCACATTCTCTGGCAGATTTTTAAACTATCATTCCAACCATCCCATCTGTCACAAAAAAGGCATAATCACTAACATGATAGATAAAATAATTCGTTTGTCTCATCCACAATTTCACCAAAAAAACTTAATTGAAGTCATTAATATACTTCTCAACAATAGTTATCCTCTTCCTTTTATCTTTTATACTATCACTAACAGAATAAAATCTTATATACATAATAATAACTTTTTACACAATGATAACTCTAATGATAAGTTTTTTTCAGTACCCTATGTAAAATCTATTTCTGAAAGTTTTTTACCGATTACAAGCAAATTCACCTGCAAACTAGCTTACTCCATACCACTCAAAAGTTTCATAAAGAGAGGCAAAGATCAACTTGAGTTATTATCTAATCAAAATGTTGTTTATAAGATCTCTTGTGACAATTGTGATGCAAGTTGGTCAAACAAAACGTAAATTAAATACTAGAATAAATGAGCGCATTTCAGATATTAAAAAAAGAACTGGTTCTCCATCAGTCATATCCGACCATCGCACAAGCTTGAGTCACAATTTCAAATGAAATGAAGTAGGGATGTGTGATCTCCATTAATTGTATCGATTTTTGAATCGATTTAAAATCGGATTGTTTGAAATCGATCTATTAAAAGATCGGAGCTAAATGAATCAATCTATTGGAGATCGATTCAATTAAAATTTTTTTGTGACATCTCACAAGAAGTGAGAATGGAATAGATGTCAAATCGCTGACAATTTGATGATTTCTCACTGGAATCGTAGAAATTCAACAAAAAAATTAAACATAAATCTAATTTACCTCCGAGTAAGTAGTAGTAGTAGTAGTAGTAGTAGTAGTAGTTAGATTGCAGGTGGTCGTTATTAGCCCATTTACGCGACCTAGATCCGTGGGGTTCCTTTGTCGCTCCCTGCTTTTTTTCCATAGGTCATACAGTCAAGCCCAGCCTCGTGTCACTTACCAGACTTATTAGATTGCTGACCTTCGCATTTTCAAAATCCTTGGGTGTCATAAACATATGTCCCCAGGATTTGTACCTTTTACAAGCGAGTGCAGGGCATCGGCACAACAAGTGCAGGTTGTCCTCGCTTTCTTCTCCACATAGCCGGCATTCTTTCTGCTCCGCTAGTCTTAGATTGAATAGATGTGCTCTGAGGGGCAAGTGTCCTGTCAGTAGGCCTATGCCACTTCTCAGTTTAGTCTTTCCCATAGCCAGTAACTCTCTGGTTCTTGCTAGGTTTGGAGATCTCATGAGTTGTTTGGCTCGTTTACAGCCCTCTGCCCCCTTCCAGGAGTTCGAATGCTCCCGTTCAAGCCAATCTTTGATTGTTTTCGTTCCTGCTGAAAATGGGACTCCGACGATCCTTTCAGCCGGGACCTTTTCAGTACCCTGTTTTTCCAGCTCGTCCGCTCCCTCATTTCCAGGTATCCCCTGATGTCCAGGAACCCATACTAGGGTTACTTTGTTAGTTGCCCCTAGTGTTGTGAGTGCTTGCATGCAGTCCCATACCACAGATGATTCTGTGGAGGTTCTTGCAAGTGCTTCGATAGCTGCTCTGCTATCCGTGTAAATATCTATTTGTTTTCTGCTTTTCCCCTTTAGCAGGAGTTCCGCACATTTCTGGATGGCCAGCACTTCAGCTTGAAACACTGTGGCCAGCTCACCCATTGGTATGCTTACCTTGTGGTTGATATTGGGCCCATAAATACCTGCCCCATATCGTCCGTTTGCTCCTGATCCATCCGTGAACCAAGTGTCCACATCTGGATTGGCTTTATAGTCATGCTTGCTCCAGTCCTCCCTAATCGGTATTTGAACTTTGAAATTCTTCACCAACTGATGTCTTCTGGGGATCCTGTCTTGTTTTAGATTAAAAGGGTGTCTGTCAGAAAGTCCCAGTCTTGTGTGACCGGTCCTGGTTTCCTTCCACTCACCCTGACATCTTAATCTGTATGCTGTTTGCCTGGCTGTGTATTTAATCACCTGGTTTAGGGGCGGAATACTGAGTGCTATTTGCAGCGCCTCAGTTGGTGCAGTATTCATGGCCCCCGCTGCAGCCCTTAGGTATCCTCCCTGTAGGCTTTTAAGCAGATTCCGTTCCTCCACCTTTTCCGCCCTTAACCACCAGACAACTGCTGCATACGTGAGTCTTGGTAACAATACCATCTTGTATAGCCATAAGGCTGTCCTGAGGTTTAGTCCCCAGTTCTTTCCCATGGCTCTCCTGCACGCCCACATAGAGGTGTAGAATTTCTTCCTCTTTTCCTCGAGGTGTGGTTTCCAGCTCAATTTGGGGTCTAATAGGACCCCCAAATATTTTACTGAATTTACATAATTTATTTCCTTTCCCCAGAGCCTTAATGTCTCAATGGGTTCCGGTTTGTATTTTCTGGTGAAGATCATGGCCGAGGTCTTTGTGGGGTTTACCATCAGTCCCCTCGTCCTACACCAGTTTTGTACAATTGCCAAGGCTTCGTCCATCCGTTCCTTGAGTGTTGAGAGGAAATTACCTCTGGTGATAATGGCCACGTCGTCCGCGTATCCGTAGATTTCGAAGCCTGATTTCTTCAGTTTTGTGAGGAGTTCATCCACCACCAGGCACCACAGCAGGGGTGACAGCACCCCCCCCTGCGGGCAGCCCGCCGCCGGCCTCCCCTCAACTGAGTTGTTACCATGATTGACGGTCAGTCTTCTGCCCTTCAACATGCTTTGAGTCCAGTCAATCAGTGATTCTGGAGCGTTAAATCTGTTCATGGCGTCTTTAATCGACGTATTTGAGGTGCTATCAAAAGCCCCCTCAATGTCAATGAAGACACCTATTGCATATCCTTTTGCAGCCATCTGAACTTCAACCCCGCTCACAAGGTGATGCAGGGCAGTATCCGTAGATCTGCCCTCCCTATAAGCGTACTGTGATGGGTTCAGTGGCTTTGCAAGAAGGTAGAAGTCTTTCAGATGCCTATCAATGAGCCTCTCCAGCATCTTTAAGATGAAGGATGTGAGGCTGATAGGTCTGTAGTCCTTGGCCATCACATGGCCATTTTTGCCTGGTTTTGGTAAGAATACCACTCTGGTGTCACTCCAGGCTTTCGGAACGTGTCTCAGTGCTATGCTAGCTCTGAGCACCCTCGTTAGGGGGCCTACTAGGGCCCTCCTACCCTCCCTGAGTAGAACAGGGTAGATGCCGTCTGGTCCTGGAGTCTTGTATGGTTCGAAGGTCTTGATAGCCCATTCTACTCCCTCAGGAGTCACCACCTTGGCTGCCAGTGTCCAGTCTCTTGGTTTATGTTTTTCCCCGGGTTTCCTGGTTTCCTGTTGAAATTCACAGTAACCTTCCTGGAACCCTGGGAAGTGTGTAGACATAAGGTGTTTTAAACTTTCCTCTACTGTCTCGGTGTAATTTCCGTTTGGGAGTTTAAGACATCCCAATCGTAGGTTGTTGTCTTTGCTGAGGATTCTGTTTAGCCTGGATGCTTCTGAAGCACTCTCAATGCCTTTACAGAAATCCCTCCAGCTTTTCCTTTTCGCAATAATTATTGCTTTGCTATAGCCGCGTTGGGCGTTTCTATACACTTCCCAATCAGCTGTTGAGTTTCTCCTCCTTGCTTTGTTGAAGAGTCTTCTTACCTCCAACCTGTGCTTCGAAAGCTCCTTGCTCCACCAGGGAGTTTTGGTTTTAGAGTATTTCGGCCTCTCCGGGCAGTTACCTTCATAGGCTTCTTTTATCGCGTCACTTACAAACTGCGCCGCGTATTCTAGATTTTCTTCTGAGTGAAATCTGTTCGGGGCTTTCTTCAGGATGGCCTCCAGGTCCATCCTATAGCCCTCCCAGTTTGTAGTCCTAGGGTTTCGACCCCATTCTTTATTCCCCATATGTCTGAGATTGTAGCGAACCTGCCTGTGGTCAGAACCCGAGGGCTCTCCAGAGACCCTCCAGTCCCGCACCAGGTCCGCCACTCCCCCAGTACTGATGGTGATGTCTAGTACCTCTTGTCTTCTGCAGTCCATGAAGGTGGGTACCGTTCCTCTGTTAAGGATCATCAGACCGGCGTCCATAATGAATTTGTGGAGGCTCTCTCCCCTCGGGTTTATGTTCGTGCTCCCCCACCCTACATGGTGGGAGTTTGCATCACAGCCCAATAGGAGTTCAAGCCCCCTCTCCTTCGCGTAGGACACCAATTCTCTTACCTTTTTAGGTGGTGGTTCTTCTTGGGAGTCATAGGGCATGTAAACTGACCCTATGAGTAGATCCAAGTACTTGTCCTCGTCGTAGTCCACCCTTGTCCGTATAACAGTGGTGTCTCCGTCGCTGAGCTGTGACATAAAAATAGCATTTAGTCCCTTAGTTACAATACAGGTCCTAATTTTGTTCTGAGTGACTGCTTTATAAATAGTACCACAGCCACTCAGACCCATTATAGCGTTATTCAGGAGCCAAGGCTCCTGAATTATTGCTATTGCTGTCTGCATCACAGCCATGCTCCTGGCTAAAATCGCCGAGGCGCCTTTGCTGTGATGCAAGTTAATTTGTACTATTGGTACTGCGAGTCCCGCCATTTCTAAGCTGACCCGCTCGCACCGGCAGTCACTCCCTCCTTGCGTTCTTTGTCAAGCAACCTTACGGTTGCCCGACCCAGCCCGCAGAAGGGTTTAAAACCACAGGTCTTTAGGACCTCCAGCGAGCGATCGCCGATCAGAGCAGCGAAGTGGGCGCTTTTCGCGTCCCTACTTTCGCTCCCCCTAACGACGACCCACTCCCTGGCGCCCAGACCCGTGTTTTGTCTGTCGAGAAGCTTTATAGCTTCCTCGACAGCCAAATCTGACTCCTCCACATGTACCACCACCCGATGGCGCTTAGGTAGCTCCCCGGCCGGTAGCACATGCAGAGCAGTGCCTCCGATCTTAATCACGGTGGAAAGGCTTTTCAGCCAATCCACCGTCTGCTGGTTGGCGCAGTTGAAAATAACTGCGCCATCCCTCTCCCAGGTGCCAGTGAAGGTGGGCGCCAGCCCATCCTCGGGAAGTTCGAGGATGTGCTCCCTGACCAGTCGCCTGATCTCCCCCCCCTCACTGGAACCCAGTTTTTTCTCAGGATAGCCTTCTGGAACAAAGGCCATCCTGATCATGCCCTTAGTCGTCCGGGCATACGACCCTTGGTCAGTGACCTTGGGTCTCTTGCCCGGGCGATACTCAGTCGGACTAGGCGTCTGGTGCACCGGTCTGGCACGCTTCTGCGTTCCCACCGCCGCACCACCCTCTCCGCCCGGCGGAGTAGGGGTATTTGTAGGAGAAGGAGAGATGGCTTTTTCAGACCTCGCCTTCTCCTTATTGTAGCGGCGCCTTGCAGCCCCACTGTAGCGAATGCGGGTCTTAGGTAGATCCTCACTAGCTGCTTTATTCTCCTCCGGTTGTTCGCTTCCTAGAGAAGCCACCCCCTGGAGGACTTTGTTAAAGTTTGTTTTAATATTATTGGTCTCCATTTTGATCCCACGAGTACCGCGGTCGCGCGATCTCACCCGGGCAGAGCCGCGAATGCCCGGGGCTTGGCTCCGTACTCCTGGAGTTCGCCCGGTATCCAGGAGGCACCGTTTGCGACGCAGCTCCCCCTGCGCCATGCAGCTCCAGGCACGGTAGCTCACACCCTAGCTTGGGGGGTTCCTCTTAGTTGGCCGCCCACGTGCCCCCCCCTGAGCGGGAGGACCCCGTTTGCGACCATAAGCCCCACCACCCGCCCCGGCCCGGGAGCCCGCAGCCCCCGAGAACACCAGGCGTACCTGAATGTGGTCAAATGTTCCCCCCGTCGGTTTTTCTACCTCGAGGCCCCGTACCTGCTTTCGCAGGTCAAATATGGGCCTCGTGTCATTCACCGCGGGGAGTGCGGACCACGGGCACCCCAGGCGTCCCGCGACTACTTCAAGGTGGGAACCCTTTCGGGGGGACCTCCGAGTAAAATAATTTTAAAATTTTTAATTTAAAATAAAAATTTAGGTTTAATTAATTATCTATAATAATATTATACTGTAGTTATGACATAAATGGGGCAAAATTTCTCAAGTGTACCAGGACAAAAAATTAAAGTTATCCGATTTGGGTCAAAGTTGGTAAAGTTGCTGTCCTATATGATGGTAGTTCACATACCAAAAATTTTTTCCTCAAATATAGGCCGAGATAGAGGGGATGCAATTCTTGTGCTTTTGACGGGAGCGGATGTCTTTAATCGCGCGTAACTTTCATTCTACTGCTCTTATCAAAATAGTGACCAGAATCTTTTTTATAGATTATTTCACGGTCTTTCCGATGGTTATGGTCAATTGTATTAAAAGTAAAAATTTAACCCTTTTTTAATGAAATAAGTAATTAATTCGCCGTTTTTTTTTTATGTTCCACCCATTTTCGTGCTTCAAAATTATTTTTAAATGAAAGCTGAGGATTTTTTCTATAAGGCTACCAACTTTCAAAGATGTTTTTTTTGTTGTTTCCAAGTAATCGTAAAATTAATGAATCGCTGCGCTACTTCGAGCGAGACAACTGACGCGCGCATCGTCGTATCACATCGCACAATTAACGTGCCGTGTTAGTGTTTAATTTTTACCACTAGATGGCAATTGTTCTCGCAAAAAAAAAAAGTGACTCCTCTGTAATAGAAAGGGCATTGCATTTTGAGACTAACACTATAGTGGATCTGATATTAAAGCATTTCAATTAGAGATGCGCACGAGACGAGACGAGACGAGATTTGGGCAATCTCGATCTCGATCTCGCAAATACCTCGGTATATGCATCTCGATCTCGAATTTTCGAGAATTTCAATATCTAATCTACATCTTGATTTCGAATCTCGTCGAGATCTCGTCGAGATTGGCGGAAAATAGTTTAAAAAGTACAGAATTCTTAAAAATTTAAAAAACTTTAAATTTTTAACAATTCTGTATTTTCTAAACTATTTTCTATTAATCTTGACGAGACCTCGACGAGATCTCGATGAGATTCGAAATCGAGATCGAGATTAGATATTGAGATTCTCGAAAATTCGAGATCGAGATGCATATACAGAGATATTTGCGAGATCGAGATCGAGATTGCCCAAATCTCGTCTCGTCTCGTCTCGTGCGCATCTCTAATTGAAATGCTTTAATATCAGATCCACTATAGTGTTAGTTTCAAAATGCATTGCCCTTTCTATTACAGAGGAGTCACTTTTTTTTGCGAGAACAATTGCCATCTAGTGGTAAAAATTAAACACTAACACGGCACGTTAATTGTGCGATGTGATACGACGATGCGCGCGAAGTTGTCTCGCTCGAAGTAGCGCAGCGATTCATTAATTTTACGATTACTTGGAAACAACAAAAAAAGCATCTTTGAAAGTTGGTAGTCTTATAGAAAAAATCCTCAGCTTTCATTTATTAATAATTTTGAAGCACGAAAATGGGTGGAACATAAAAAAAACGGCGAATTAATTATTTATTTCATTAAAAAAGGGTTAAATTTTTACTTTTAATACAATTGACCATAACCATCGGAAAGACCGTGAAATAATCTATAAAAAAGATTCTGGTCACTATTTTGATAAGAGCAGTAGAATGAAAGTTACGCGCGATTGAATACATCCGCTCCCGTCAAAAGCACAAGAATTGCACCCCCTCTATCTCGGCCAATATTTGAGGAATCGAAAAAATTTTTGGTATGTGAACTACCATCATATAGGACTGCAACTCTACCAACTTTGACCCAAATCGGATAACTTTAATTTTTTGTCCTGGTACACTTGAGAAATTTTGCCCCAAATATGATAAATTGCTAACATAGATTCGATAAAATATCAAAATATAAATAAACAAAACGGGCTAATGAGAGTCATACAGCGGTTCTTTGTGCGAGTCAATAATTAATGTTTTATTAAAAAATACTTATAATAATATTTCAGACGTTTCGGCTTCACTCTGAGCCATCATCAGTGATCTGAACAATAAATTACAGGAAATAGATTTCTTCTATGACTGGACCCGAGAGTGGCAGCTACTTCATCCTCAAATCTTGACAAAAAGTTAGATTGTTTTTTAGCAATGAATAGGAAATCAGTACAGTCATGAAGTCAAAATATGTATAAAACAATGAAAATCACGTCGACATGTTAAAAATTAAAAATTATTCGCTTATATAAAAATCAGTATGTTATCTGTCAATAGACAGTAGTTGAACAATCGGTAAAATATCGTATATAAACCCGATTAATGTTAACCAGTATCTGTAAATGTAGGCAGTGTAGGCACAATAATGGTATTATAACATTAAATTCTTTGGAACACGACATAAAACATTTATTTTCAATATAATAATAGTTCTAAGGTAAAAAGAGTTCTAAAAGAAAATATTAAGTATTTTTTATTATATATATATATATAATAAATCATATTTGTTTAATAGTGCAACAAAACACAATAAAAATTATTATATGAAAATATACGACTTTTTAAATTTTTAAATGCCTATAATTATAAGAATACTTATAAGAATACTTATGTATAAGATAAATCTGACAACGATTGAACGATGTAAGTACGATACAGAATCCACGATAGTGGATAAAATAAATGGAAGGTAAAAATAAGGAAATGAAAAAGACACACACTAAGATGTTATCCGTTATTGTTATTTATTTTCCATTACTGATTTATTTTAAAAAACAAGTAAATATAATCGGCCGATAACGTATTATTTTAGTTACTGATAATACTGATCAGTTACTGATTTATTTTCCATTCATCGAATGAGAGAGAATTTAAGAACAATATTTCTTGCAAATGTTTCGGTGATAGTCTGTTACGATTTTCAGTTACAATATTTCCTGCTTTTAAAAATATTCTTTCCGATGGCACAGAAGTAGCTACAATTAATAAATATTTTTTCGCAATTAATGTCAAAGACGGATATATTGATTTATTGCACCAGTAATCTATTGGATCTTCACTTAATGGAATTGTTGGTTGATTAAGATAATGCTTTAAGTCAGTCGGAATTTCGTTAAAATCACGATGAAGTTCATCAAGTCGACTTTTATTAACGAGATAATTATGAACTGACCATAAGTCATTCGAAAAACTAGCATTTTCTTGAGTCACTGTTGGCACACTTACTTCTTTGGATGTATTGTTATTTAAAGATTCCATCTGCTGGGCTATCTTATTAATTGCCTGTGAACAGGCATAATTATCATTAAAATGCAATTTTTTAAAACGAGGGTCCAGAATGGTAGATATAGCTAAAATAGTAATTTCTTCCACTGTTCCAAATCGAATATCAATGATAGTAGAGAGTGATTCAAGTAGCTTCAAAGCTACGGTAGAAGTGAATTCAATACTTAATCTTTCAATTTTCTTTTTTAAGCAATTTATTAATGGTATTACTTTGCTTCCTGTGACACAATGTTCGCCACAAATCTCTTTTGTAATAGCTTCAAGAGGACTCATTACTCGAATTATGTCTTTGGCAAGCTCCAATTCTGTAGCTGTTAACATGGAAGGTGCTTTTGGAAATTTTAATAATGTCAAAGTGATACCTTCGGATAATTCTATAAATCGTTCTAACATATAGTATAATGAATTCCAGCGTGTGGGAACACATTGAATTTTTTTGTTTCATGTTTTCGTAATTCATCTGCAGCAACAACGGACTATTTAAAAAATGTAATTAGTGTTTTTATCTTTCCACAGAAAGTATTAATTTCATTATCTTTTAATAATGTTGTTGCAACCAAATTCAATGTGTGAGCAAAACAAGTTAAGTGTTTGTTCTTTCAAAAAATGACAGTAATTGCTTTGACAATATTAGCTCCATTATCTGTTACGATAGCTACAATATTATCCTTCTCAATACGCCATTCAGTACATATATGTGAAAGCCATTGTCCGAGGTAATCTGACGTGTGTCTTTCCGTTAATTCAGTAACACCAATAATTACAGAGGTCAGTTTTCCTTTTAAAATAAAATGCACTGTCATTCCCAAATAACTTCTGGTATTAAGAGTGTCCGTCCACACGTCTGTTGTAAGTCAAAAATGCTTAATTGTAGATAATATGGTTTTTGTTATATTTGTAAGAAATTCATATTTTTCTCTCATTAAAGTTGTTATTTTTTTTCTTCCAGGAATTTCATAAAGAGGTAAAGCCGTTTTTACGAAACGTTGGAAACCATCTTTCTCTACAGTATTAAGCGGCATATTATCTTTTGCAATCATATAAAGAAGATAATTTGTTATTCGACCACTTTTCTCACCTCCATCTAACAAAAATATAAATGAAAATCTAAGAATTTTATAAAAATATAAATATATATAAAAATCTAGGAATTGAAAATATACACGGTAATGTGTATATATTGTATATAATGTGTCCAGTAATGATTGCATAAGCTCTTGTGAGAAGAGGGATAGAGCGGATTAAACTAACAATAAGTCGAACAGTCCTGTATCATTTTGCAATTTTCGCGTTTCTTTGGTTAAATTTAACCAGTGAACAGAACGTTTAAAATCAACACATAAAACAACTTTTTTAAGATATCTTTAAAGAATTCTTTAGAATTTTTTGATTAATTAAATAAAAAAAACTCGAAAATTACAAAACGATACACAACTTTTCACCTTTAAGATATTTCATAAAGGACATTGAAAGATCTTAAAGTTGTGTCTTATTCATCGATTTTACCCGCTTTTTTCGACAATATGTGTATCTATGAGCAGTTGTGTCTAATCTAATCGAGATATCGAGTGTCTAAAATTTAAATGTATGCTTTCCATTTTTTAATAATTTTTTTTACCTTCGTAATCTTTTATTTTTGATAATGTTTCATTAATTTTTGGTTGAAGAGATTTTGTTTTTCTTTCTATTAATTCTCTTTTTCTACTTGAACTTGAAGAGGTTGGTGATTGAAGTATCATTGAAGAACATGATGTAGAACATAATTTATCTGATTCTTCAGATATTATTGAGAGACCAGACTGACCAGAGAAACTTGAAGAGGATGAACCGGGTGATGATACTATCTCTATATCTGTTGTAGGATTATCTTCAACTTCACTAGTATTATCCTTAAATT
The DNA here is from genome assembly GCF_001594065.2 of Cyphomyrmex costatus. Lineage (NCBI taxonomy): Eukaryota > Metazoa > Arthropoda > Insecta > Hymenoptera > Formicidae > Cyphomyrmex > Cyphomyrmex costatus. The sequence goes on along the minus strand of NW_017278090.1, from coordinate 3,106 downwards.
AATTAAAAAAATTAATTTTATTAATTAATAAATACTTGTACAAATACACATTTAACGTATATTTTATATTTTCATAAAATTTGAAATTACATTTTTACATTGCATTCTCCGTTTTTTTAACTTATTTATTTGGCTTGTTTCCTTTAACACCTTCTTATGTTTTCTTTTCAAATGATTGATCAAAGTTAGTAGTATTTCCACTAGTTTTCACTTCTGTTTGGCACATTTTACATCGGCCTCCAATTTCTGTTCGAATAAAGTACTTCCAAAGAATACTTTTTTTTTTAGGTGTCACTAGAATACAAAAATTTAAATAAAATTACCAAATTAGTATTAATCTTGCAATCAACTGATAGAAAAATGACTGTATTCAGTATAATATTAAGTCCGGATCTACAATAGTTGTTTTAAACTTTAAGCCATATAAGAAATTGACCAATTACAGTCAAATGCGAGGAGAATAATTGAGTTAACTGTGATCGATCTATTTCTTAAGGTTTAAAAATCTGTTGCAGGTCCGAACTAAAATTAAAGATTACAGCACTTTATAAAAGGAATAAGGATAAGAAAGATCTCGTTATCACACATTCCGATAGCATACATCTACATTCCACTCACATCAGATGGTATTCAAATTTCAGAATTTTTGCGCTCAACCAATCAGAAACTTTTATATTAAATTAAAAAATTAATAATATAGATGTTATCAGTTCTTTATAATTAATAAAACGATGCTTGATGATATTTAAAATGATTGCTTTTTATAACTTTAAATTATAAAATGTATTATTAATGTATTTATAAAGCGCTTTTTACTGAATGCATCCATTATTAACAATATTAACTATCTACCGTTAACTGAAATATATTGTTGCTTACTTATTTTGTTTACATTATTCTGCGAATAGAATATTGAAATGAATACATACAGGATAAAATGAAAGTTTTGGAGAGAAACACACAATTCACAAAAGAATACGCATATCTTGTTAGTCATGCACTGACGACCAGTAAATCTCTCCAGTGCTAGAAAAAATAGTAACAAAAATAGAAAGTATATTTATTACGCTTAATTTTTTGATTATTAAAATGTTTGAGAAATAACAGAAATTATAACTAAATAAAGATTTTAAATTATAATTAAATAAAGATTTTAACTGTAAATAAAGAAATTATAACTGTAAATAAAGAAGACATATTTTTTAATATAGACTAATGTTACTAATATTTAATATCATTTTTATATTAATGCAATTAATTATCATTCCTACAATTCTTATTCTTATGATTGCAAATAGAAGTAAAAATATAATTATACATACATCCACTTAATATAATAGGTCTGTTTTTTTGTGGCTGAACCAGTGTAGTAGTGTACACTGTTGAAACTTAAAGTGAGACAGGCATATGTTTAATTTTTGTTGAAAGCGAGAAAAAGAGTTTTAGTGCAGTCTAGTACAGGAACAGAAAACAAACCATATAATTACACTATAAACATAAATGACGCACATATATAAAGATACACATACCTTATGACAAACAGCTCATAAGATATTTAAAATTTTGCATACAGCAAACTTAAATAGATTAGTACAAATTAACCAATATTAATGTATTAAACATGTGACGCATTAGTTGTTAGTCAATAGTTATTATCATTATCGTTGATGCCTGCGAAGAAAATTGTGTTAAGTCGAAAGTTAAACGAGATTATAGAAAATTAAAACGATTATAGAAGAATAAACCTTGTGAGTATTCCTATGATTATATGACAGTAATCAGAAATGGTTTACCTTTGTGAACAAAAATATCAGCACGCGCCGTTATGCCGTTATACCACGGACAAGTACGGACAGGGCATGAGCACCACGAGCTCTAACCAAATAGAGCAGGGCTGCCAACGGCACTAAGAAACATCACCTAATTGTATCGGTAATATCGGTATCCAGATATTATTTTATCCTTGTTCAACATTCAGTGAACAACAGGAATAAAATAATATATCAAAATATATCTTAAATTTTCGAATCCGCCCGCTTCGAAGAACGATCGATCTCTTATTAAATTAATCGATCTACCTTAAAATCGGATACTGGCGAATCGATTAAAAGATCGATCTTTTTTTGCAAAAAGATCGATCTTTAAAAAGATCGGATCGAGATCGCACATCCCTAGAATTAAGTAAAAATTTTAGATAATGAAGCTTCTTACAATAAAAGACTAATATCTGAAATGATCCACATTAAAAAGCAAAAACATGGCATAAATAGACAAAATGATACCGAAAATTTGCCAGACACCTATTCTCAAATAATACAATCACTTTCTCCTTCTTAATTTCCCCTTCTCCTCTTCTTCCTTCTCTCCTACAACATTATATCCCTTTTTACAATTCTCCTTCTCCAATATGTTTTTCTGAAAGTCATCATTAGTTTATATCGTCTTCATGTGACAACATTTGTTCCATATCGCTGTTTTAAGTTTCTATAACCAATTAAATTTATTCAATGTTTTATTTGATTTTATTCTAATATTATACGGACGATTCAACAACATTGATTGCTAATATTGAAGTCATTTTCATATAAAATAGGTATTTATATATGTCGAACGAATGTGAATTTATGTGGTATCTGGATTTGTATTGTGTAGTATAACTTCTATTATTTTATATTGTACAATTGTAGTTCCGCATTACAATCTCACCATTTTTGTTAGTGAGAATGACTTTCTTATTGGCATACTATCTATGAGACTTGCTATAATGATGAACTACTCGACAATGAAGAAAAAGAGAAGATTTATCCATTGACTTTTTTAAAAACTTGGCACCTCTATATTAAAGTTGGTAACTTCTACACAATTATTTTAATACTCACAACAACGACACTATTTTGTGACGAAAAACATCGCTAAAAATGCTACCATCTCGCATTTTAGTTTTTTTGAAAAATTTATATGTAATGCATAATTTTTAATATATTTTACACGTTTAAACATTGAAAATGACCTAAGAGAGGTGGAAACGTCTGTTATATTTTACTGTTTATATTTAATTCTTAGTCTAACTTTTGTTTGCGTTTTCTATGTACCTTTCGAATTTTTG
>NW_017278089.1:0-436 GCF_001594065.2 Cyphomyrmex costatus | reverse complement strand
AATTTTTCCATGCGTCAGCACCCTGTGACGTCATTTTCCTCCCTGTCACCCTCCCCTGCCGTGGCGTCATACCCCTCGCCTGCATCCGTGACGTCATCCCCCTCCCATCAAAAACAGGTATGAGATAAATATAATTGACCAAGTGTATTCTTCATTACGCCAGTCACATAAGACAGACCGAAAGTGACTATAATTGTCAACTGGATTATAGTAAAGAAAAAACTTGGCGTGCCCGGGTCGCATTAATTGTAAACAGTATGCAGTGAAAACATTATTTCAACATAGTATTTGCATTATAAATTAAAATAACAGACATATGTATACAGATATAATATCATATATATGTATAACATAGTGATATAATTTGTGAGATATGAAAATGTATTCACAAATAATATAGATGTGATGTAAATTATGGACAAATATAATGTTTAGA
>NW_017278088.1:0-488 GCF_001594065.2 Cyphomyrmex costatus | reverse complement strand
CTTCGCTTTACGATCTTCCGCGATCCATAGGTTATGTGCAGCTTGCGACGCTTCGTTGGAAATAACCGGTGGCGGTTTCTCGCCAGATACATATTGCCATGTATCGTTTTTCACGAGCAATGCCTCGACTTGTATGCGCCAGGTATCGTAATTATCCTTCGACAAGGTTTCTATGCGCGTCGAGTTAACAACGTTGGTAGCGGACATTTTGCTTACGTTCGCGTATGTCTTTTTATATGAGAATGCTGTCCGTGCTCGAGAAACGAACGTATCGAAACGCACGTGGTTCTTTGCACTGAGCACTTATGTAGTGTGCGGAATCTGTGTTATTCGTATCTTATATCGTAACACTTACAATCAGTGTCCACCTGGGCCCATAACCATTTGTAGGAAATGATCAGTGGAATATACGCAATAAACACAAGAGCACCAGACATACGATTTAGAATGTATTTACTTAGATAGATAAAAAGCGTGTTGTACAGACG
>NW_017278087.1:6223-7020 GCF_001594065.2 Cyphomyrmex costatus | reverse complement strand
CTGCAATAATATTAAATCAATGTTGTCTGTTGCTGATAACTTGCATAAGTACAAATAAATCTTGAGTGCAATTGTTTGATGTTAAGTCTGATGCCAATACGGATATTTGAAGTCCTGCTTAAACATAAAAGTATTTTTATGTTGTATCAGTTATAACACAGTGATATATAATAACTTCAAGGACATATTAAAGTAAGGTAGTACCACTGTAAGCAAATTTTAAGATACATTTTTTATATTTATTCCTGTACATATGTATGCATTTATATTTACATAGCTTTATTTCTAATAGATCGGATTTGATATGGACGAAGACAATGAATATGATGGATATTTAACGGACAACGAAAGGATATCATCTTCGACTAGCGATAAGAAAAAAAAGAAATATTCTCAGAAATATAAATCTGAATGGGAAAACCACAAAGAATTTAAATCGTGGCTTAAAAGAAGTAATAAAGGTTTAAGTTATTTTCATTGTAAAATATGTTCAGTAGATTGCGTTGGTGGATTGGGTGCAATTAAAAAGCATGCTGCATCTATAAAACATACAAAAATGGTAAAGTCTGTTCAAATGCCAGTAATAAATATGCAATTTGTTAAAAAAGCTAAAGAAACAATGTCCAAAACCAAAGATTTTGAATATAAAATTGCATCATTTATTACAGAGCATGATATTTCATTTAATACTTCTAACCATTTAACCAAATTAATCAAAAGTATTAATCCCGATGCCGAAGCTGTACAAAATATAAAATGCAGTAGAACTAAATGTACTCAATTAATAAAAGATGTTA
>NW_017278087.1:0-4094 GCF_001594065.2 Cyphomyrmex costatus | reverse complement strand
TCGCTTGTTTCTAAACTTAATTTCGTTAATTCTTCCGTATCCTTAATTATATGTCTTAAAGGAGTACGTTTTGGAAGATCGAATGTAGTTTCTTGTTCTTTATTTATAGTTAAATTGAACTCTGGTACGTTCGTTTGAATATAACGCGTCTCTTATTGTGTTTTCGTTCTCAAAATGATTTCTGACGTAGTTAATTTGCAATTTCCTGTTAATTGAATTTTACCAGTTGCATTTATTTCGATTTTCTCGTCTTTTTTATCATTACAAGAAATGATACATTCTTGATCTTCTTTGGTTGAATACAACCATGTATTTTCTTCTAACGGCGCTATCCATAGCGTTGTACTCGAGAGGACTCGTCCATACTCGCAATTTCGGAGTTGTCCTGGCGTGTTTATAAAAACTAGCACCTCGCATGGCGCGTTTGATTTTATATTATATATTGGAAAGTTTCTTTTGTACGTATAAGTAGTAACATCGCGTATACATTTATTTAATTCGTTTTCGCGTAATAGAGTATGTTACGTCCGGCGCTCATTTTTCGGCTCAATTTTCGCCCCTGAGATTTCTATCTCTTTCCCACCTACTGTTATCGCGCCGTACGTTTTCACGAGTACCTGCATTAACTCTAAGTAGCGCCGCACTTACGCGAGGGCACCACCTCCCGGGCGCCTCACGCCGATTAATTAATTATTAAAATCCGCGGATTCGTTGATGCCACGATACAATTAAGAGCATAACGATTTTGGTTAGCGCATCCCGCGCAGAACTATACCGTGGTATCTCCATTAAAACCACCCTTTTTACCAAAATCATTCATACATCAGACAAGCGTAATGAGAATACGAATTTACTGCGCATCGCGCGATACTCGTTGATCCGCGTTGACAGGTAGGGCGAAAACCTATTTAGAAGAACTAAAGTTCGGTATGCGGCCTTATCACGGCGCCTCCGCGCTCGGTACTGAAAATCCGACTCGATATAATGTTTTGCGTAAATTCGAACTAAAATGATACCAAGTATCAGAGCAATGCACTCATCAAGTACCGAGATATTAATTATTCGTAAAAGTGATTTATTGCCCTTTTTTCCTGGAAATTCGGCATTTCCACACGCCGCGGCCACCAAGCTGGCCCTATATAATCGAGCGAAACCGAGCGCTCTCGTTCATTATTGTTCAGTCTTTAACACCGCTATAAGGTGTCTCGTGTACGGTTCGTTCATTATTCGTTCTTTTGTAGTATTAATAAGTCTTCGCGTACGAAATCGTTCTTCTCTAGTAGTTCTATAAGGTTCTTTCGCGTCCGAATTATTGTAAGTATTATAATTTAGTTTCTCGATTGTAAAATTTCGGTGCGCAATACGACGAAACTCGGGCTGTATCGAGAGTGAGTAAACAGATTTTTTTTTTGTGTTGTTAATAATCAATTCATTGCCGCGAATCCGCGCCTCTTTCTCTCGCGTTACTTTTGTGTTAATAATTTCCGTATTAATAAAACCATACTTAGAGTGAACAATAGTGGACCATCGCCTTTATTATTTCTTTCCTTTTATTTCTTTCTGTTTGTGTCTTGTCTAAACGCGCGTAGTGTAAGTGCTATCAAGTGCGTGCGATAATTCTCCTCCAGTGAGTAGCATCATTCCCCTCAACGATTTGAAAGCAAGCGGAGTTTGAGCGCTGCCACATTCAGTTGCTCGATTCCGTGCCCCCCTTTTTTTTTATATATGCTGCTCATTGGTCGTCGCGATCAACGTATCCGCCGAACCGTAGATGATAATTCGCGCTACTCGCGCGTTCGTTAGCCGAGATTCCGCTCGACAACGGCAATCGCGTAAATTCTCGTTCTATTTACATTCCTCGCGACGTAAGAATCGCTCCGTTCTATTTTCTTACCTTTAATTACATTAACTTCACTATAGTTCTCCCCCAGTGAGTAGCCATTCCCCTCAACGATTTGAAAGCAAGCGGAGTTTGAGCGCTGCCACATTCAGTTGCTCGATTCCGTGCCCACTTTTTTTTTTTGCTGCTCGCTGGTCGCTCGTGATTAGAAGTCGCGTATTCACATTTTAGTTCTCGCGCCATGATTAGAACATACGCGTTACGAATTTCTCTTATCATCGGAATGAGAGACGACGTGCGTTTCCGCTCGGCCCACGGTCGCTCTTCATTTCCCGATCGACTCCGTTTCTGAGTCCATCACTCTATAAGTTAAGTCTATATTTCGAATCCGGGAAAACCTCGGACCTGATCTCAATCTCGAGACCATCTGTGCTCGCAATGCACATAACGAACCCACACGCGTTTGGGAAATCGCGAATAACAAACGCGTCAAAAGACCCGGACGTAACAGAGTATAATGATTATTTTCTTTATCTAACGCTATAATCGGATGGATTATTTTAATAAATTTAAATATATTTTCCTGTTCATGGATAGGAAATGGAATTACTTTTATTATCTTATACGTAGGATAAGCTATTATTGGGAACTTTAAGGTTTATGACATTGTTTATTACTATCGCGTTTATCGTTACATATTTGTGAATCGTATCCCAATTTTCTAATTTTATTTGAAAGTGAAAGTGCAATCCTTTGGTTAATTGTGTCGCGGCTTCCCTCAATTCCATTATTATATTTTTTAATGGTAATAGACGGGTAGGAACTATTCCGTCTTTTGAATAAGCTAAGAAGTCTAGCGTCTTATCTATGTCTGCAGTTAAGTCTGTCAGTATGGCAGTAAGTATTTGTAAATGTTCGTCTAGATCTTCTCGCTGTGTGTATTGGTCTAACTGTAGCTCCATTCTTCTAGTGACGTTTAATAATAAATTTTCGTTGTAAGCCGTTGCCTGTTCCAGATTTTGGATATGTCCAATCGTGGCATTTAATATTTTTAATTGATGCTTCGCCGCATGCTGTAGTACCTGCTGATTATTTTTAAGTAGCTGTAGTTGCTCGTCTATTCGTTGTGCATCGTCAGCATCCATGGTTCCGAATAGAGTTTTGCTGATTGTGCCGATGGCATTTAATAAGCCTCTTTTCTTCGTATTAGCGTTATATAATACATTTAAATAGTTTAATGCTGCAGTAAGTTGGGTATTCCCTTTTTCCAGAATCTGCATCATATTTGCACATATTTCTTGTGCGTTTCCTGTGATGACTTTTTCGCATCGTTTTTCTGTATCCTTTAAGTAATGTTGGAGTTGTTCGTATCGAATTTTAAAAGCGGAAGTGTCTAATTTAATGACAAGTTTCCATTCGGATTCCACTTGATTCATCACTCCTATTTCTTTGAAATATATACCGGGCGTATTACTGTATGATTCCCAGTGATATGTGTGTGTGGTTCCATCCGTGTAACTCCACACAAGAAGGATCCTGTAAGATAAGGATTCATACTACTTTTGGTGAATCCTTGCTTCGCGGTTTATCTTATGCTGCTTCTTTAATTCTTTTATTCAGTACACCTTTAGTCGTTGAGAATGAATCATTGAAAGTGTTACTAAAATTTTTATTATGCATTGCTTGCGCTGTAATTTATATTTTGTGCCGTCGACGTGCGATAGCTGCCTGCGCAGCTATTGGTTGCGGGCAGCTCGTAACCTACAAGAATACGAGCAATCTCGTGCCATCCGCCCTTTGCCGGTGCGAAATTGGCGCGCGATGTCGCGCTTTCGGGTGCATGTGTGCACCGTGACAGGAAGGAGAGTGGTGGAGGAATTCCACCTTACTAAAATGTAAGTATTTCTTTATTTCTATATTATATAACATTAATATATTTACTATTCGCTTCTACTAACATTAGCTTATTTGCTTCTTGCTTTAATGTTCAATAAAAAGTTTTAGACCATTAGCGTGTACGCGCATTGTTTTCCGTCCTATCTTAATCGTAAAATTTCCGTCGTTATGTTTATCGAGGATCAGGTAGGGACTGATCCATTTCGATTCTAGTTTTTTAGATCTGCCCCTTCGAACGGTTTCATCGAATAGTAAAACGTTGTCGTCGACCTTAAATGTTTCCTTCTTTGTCGTTTTGAAACAACCTAATTTCCGCGTGGATCAGCTCGTCGTAAATTTCGCTAGTCGCGAAAAAGGT